>NC_092178.1:2200374-2257874 GCF_045791955.1 Oncorhynchus clarkii lewisi
ATAGATTGTATGTTTTATCTCATGGTAATAGATGGTATGTTACATCATGGTAATAGATGGTATGTTACATCATGATAATAGATGGTATGTATTATCTCATGGTAATAGATGGTATGCTACATCATGGTAATAGATGGTATGTTACATCGTGGTAATATATGGTATGCTACATCATGGTAATAGATGGTATGCTACATCATGGTAATAGATGGTATGTTATATCATGGTAATAGATGGTATGCTACATCATGTTAATAGATGGTATGTTACATCATGGTAATAGATGGTATGTGTTATCTCATGGTAATAGATGGTATGTGTTATCTCATGGTAATAGATGGTATGTTATCTCATGGTAATAGATGGTATGTTACATCATGGTAATAGATGGTATGTTACATCATGGTAATAGGTGGTATGCTACATCATGGTAATAGATGGCATGTTTTATCTCATGGTAATAGATGGTATGTTACATCATGATAATAGATGGTATGTTACATCACGGTAATAGATTGTATGTTACATCATGGTAATAGATGGTATGTTTTATCTCATGGTAATAGATGGTATGTTACATCATGGTAATATATGGTATGCTACATCATGGTAATAGATGGTATGTTACATCATGGTAATAGGTGGTATGCTACATAATGGTAAAAGATGGTATGTTACATCATGGTAATAGATGGTATGTATTATCTCATGGTAATAGATGGTATGTTTTATCTCATGGTAATAGTTGGTATGTTACATCATGGTAATAGATGGTATGCTACATCATGGTAATAGATGGTATGTTTTATCTCATGGTAATAGATGGTATGTTACATCATGGTAATAGATGGTATGCTACATCATGGTAATATATGGTATGTTTTATCTCATGGTAATAGATGGTATGTTTTATCTCATGGTAATAGATGGTATGCTACATCATGGTAATAGATGGTATGCTACATCATGGTAATAGATGGTATGTTACATCATGGTAATAGATGGTATGATACATCATGGTAATAGATGTTATGTTTTATATCATGGTAATAGATGGTATGTTTCATCATGGTAATAGATGGTATGTTAAATCATGGTAATAGATGGTATGTTACATCATGGTAAAATATGGTATGTTACATCATGGTAATAGATGGTATGTTACATCATGGTAACAGATGGTATGTTACATCATGGTAATAGATGGTATGTTACATCATGATAATAGATGGTATGTTACATCACGGTAATAGATGGTATGTTTTATCTCATGGTAATAGATGGTATGTTTTATCTCATGGTATTAGATGGTATGTTACATCATGGTAATAGATGGTATGCTACATCATGGTAATAGATGGTATGTTACATCATGGTAATAGATGGTATGTTTTATCTCATGGTAATAGATGGTATGCTACATCATGGTAATAGATGGTATGTAACATCATGGTAATAGATGGTATGTTTTATCTCATGGTAATAGATGGTATGTTACATCATTGTAATAGATGGTATGTTACATCATGTTAATAGATGGTATGTATTATCTCATGGTAATAGATGTTATGTTACATCATGGTAATAGATGGTATGCTACATCATGGTAATATATGGTATGCTACATCATGGTAATAGATGGTATGCTACATCATGGTAATAGATGGTATGCTACATCATGGCAATAGATGGTATGTTACATCATGGTAATGGATGGTATGTTACATCATGGTAATAGATGGTATGTGTTATCTCATGGTAATAGATGGTATGTTTTATCTCATGGTAATAGATGGTATGTTACATCATTGTAATAGATGGTATGTTACATCATGATAATAGATGGTACGTTACATCATGGTAATAGATGGTATGTTACATCATGGTAAAATATGGTATGTTACATCATGGTAATAGGTGTTATGCTACATCACGGTAATATATGGTATGTTTTATCTCATGGTAATAGATGGTATGCTACATCATGGTAATAGATGGTATGTTACATCATGATAATAGATGGTATGTTACATCACGGTAATAGATGGTATGTTACATCATGGTAATAGATGGTATGTTTTATCTCATGGTAATAGATTGTATGTTTTATCTCATGGTAATAGATGGTATGTTACATCATGGTAATAGATGGTATGTTACATCATGATAATAGATGGTATGTATTATCTCATGGTAATAGATGGTATGCTACATCATGGTAATAGATGGTATGTTACATCGTGGTAATATATGGTATGCTACATCATGGTAATAGATGGTATGCTACATCATGGTAATAGATGGTATGTTATATCATGGTAATAGATGGTATGCTACATCATGTTAATAGATGGTATGTTACATCATGGTAATAGATGGTATGTGTTATCTCATGGTAATAGATGGTATGTGTTATCTCATGGTAATAGATGGTATGTTATCTCATGGTAATAGATGGTATGTTACATCATGGTAATAGATGGTATGTTACATCATGGTAATAGGTGGTATGCTACATCATGGTAATAGATGGTATGTTGTATCTCATGGTAATAGATGGTATGTTACATCATGATAATAGATGGTATGTTACATCACGGTAATAGATTGTATGTTACATCATGGTAATAGATGGTATGTTTTATCTCATGGTAATAGATGGTATGTTACATCATGGTAATATATGGTATGCTACATCATGGTAATAGATGGTATGTTACATCATGGTAATAGGTGGTATGCTACATAATGGTAAAAGATGGTATGTTACATCATGGTAATAGATGGTATGTATTATCTCATGGTAATAGATGGTATGTTTTATCTCATGGTAATAGTTGGTATGTTACATCATGGTAATAGATGGTATGCTACATCATGGTAATAGATGGTATGTTTTATCTCATGGTAATAGATGGTATGTTACATCATGGTAATAGATGGTATGCTACATCATGGTAATAGATGGTATGTTTTATCTCATGGTAATAGATGGTATGTTTTATCTCATGGTAATAGATGGTATGCTACATCATGGTAATAGATGGTATGCTACATCATGGTAATAGATGGTATGTTACATCATGGTAATAGATGGTATGTTACATCATGGTAATAGATGGTATGTTTTATATCATGGTAATAGATGGTATGTTACATCATGGTAATAGATGGTATGTTAAATCATGGTAATAGATGGTATGTTACATCATGGTAAAATATGGTATGTTACATCATGGTAATAGATGGTATGTTACATCATGGTAACAGATGGTATGTTACATCATGGTAATAGATGGTATGTTACATCATGATAATAGATGGTATGTTACATCACGGTAATAGATGGTATGTTTTATCTCATGGTAATAGATGGTATGTTTTATCTCATGGTATTAGATGGTATGTTACATCATGGTAATAGATGGTATGCTACATCATGGTAATAGATGGTATGTTACATCATGGTAATAGATGGTATGTTTTATCTCATGGTAATAGATGGTATGCTACATCATGGTAATAGATGGTATGTAACATCATGGTAATAGATGGTATGTTTTATCTCATGGTAATAGATGGTATGTTACATCATTGTAATAGATGGTATGTTACATCATGTTAATAGATGGTATGTATTATCTCATGGTAATAGATGTTATGTTACATCATGGTAATAGATGGTATGCTACATCATGGTAATATATGGTATGCTACATCATGGTAATAGATGGTATGCTACATCATGGTAATAGATGGTATGCTACATCATGGCAATAGATGGTATGTTACATCATGGTAATAGATGGTATGTTACATCATGGTAATAGATGGTATGTTTTATCTCATGGTAATAGATGGTATGCTACATCATGGTAATAGATGGTATGTTACATCATGGTAATATATGGTATGCTTCATCATGGTAATAGATGGTATGTTTTATCTCATGGTAATAGATGGTATGTTACATCATGGTAACAGATGGTATGTTTTATCTCATGGTAATAGATGGTATGTTTTATCTCATGGTAATAGATGGTATGTTTTATCTCATGGTAATAGATGGTATGCTACATCATGGTAATATATGGTATGTTACATCATGGTAATAAATGGTATGCTACATCATGGTAATAGATGGTATGCTACATCATGTTAATAGATGGCATGTTACATCATGGTAATAGATGGTATGTTACATCATGGTAATAGATGGTATGTTTTATATCATGGTAATAGATGGTATGCTACATCATGGTAATAGATGGTATGTTACATCATGGTAATAGATGGTATGTTACATCATGGTAATAGATGGTATGTTTTATATCATGGTAATATAGGGTATGTTTTATCTCATGATAATAGATGGTATGTTTTATCTCATGGTAATAGATGGTATGTTACATCATGTTAATAGATGGTATGTTACATCATGGTAATAGATGGTATGTAACATCATGGTAATAGATGGTATGTTTTATCTCATGGTAATAGATGGTATGTTACATCATGGTAATAGATGGTATGTTACATCATGATAATAGATGGTATGTATTATCTCATGGTAATAGATGGTATGTTACATCATGGTAATAGATGGTATGCTACATCATGGTAATATATGGTATGCTACATCATGGTAATAGATGGTATGCTACATCATGGTAATAGATGGTATGTATTATCTCATGGTAATAGATGGTATGCTACATCATGGCAATAGATTGTATGTTACATCATGGTAATAGATGGTATGTTACATCATGGTAATAGATGGTATGTTTTATCTCATGGTAATAGATGGTATGCTACATCATGGTAATAGATGGTATGCTACATCATGGTAATAGATATTATGTTACATCATGGTAATAGATGGTATGTTACATCATGGTAACAGATGGTATGTTTTATCTCATGGTAATAGATGGTATGTTTTATCTCATGGTAATAGATGGTATGTTTTATCTCATGGTAATAGATGGCATGCTACATCATGGTAATAGATGGTATGTTTTATCTCATGGTAATAGATGGTATGTTTTATCTCATGGTAATAGATGGCATGCTACATCATGGTAATAGATGGTATGTTACATCATGGTAATAGATGGCATGCTACATCATGGTAATATATGGTATGTTTTATCTCATGGTAATAGATGGTATGTTTTATCTCGTGGTAATAGATGGTATGTTACATCATGGTAATAGATGGTATGTTACATTATGGTAATAGATGGTATGTTTTATCTCATGGTAATAGATGGTATGTTTTATCTCATGGTAATAGATGGTATGTTTTATCTCGTGGTAATAGATGGTATGTTACATCATGGTAATAGATGGCATGCTACATCATGGTAATATATGGTATGTTTTATCTCATGGTAATAGTTGGTATGTTACATCATGGTAATAGATGGAATGCTACATCATGGTAATAGATCGTATGTTTTATCTCATGGTAATAGATGGTATGTTACATCATGGTAATAGATGGTATGCTACATCATGGTAATATATGGTATGTTTTATCTCATGGTAATAGATGGTATGTTTTATCTCATGGTAATAGATGGTATGCTACATCATGGTAATAGATGGTATGCTACAACATGGTAATAGATGGTATGTTACATCATGGTAATAGATGGTATGTTACATCATGGTAATAGATGTTATGTTTTATATCATGGTAATAGATGGTATGTTACATCATGGTAATAGATGGTATGTTACATCATGGTAATAGATGGTATGTTACATCATGGTAAAATATGGTATGTTACATCATGGTAATAGATGGTATGTTACATCATGGTAACAGATGGTATGTTACATCATGGTAATAGATGGTATGTTACATCATGATAATAGATGGTATGTTACATCACGGTAATAGATGGTATGTTTTATCTCATGGTAATAGATGGTATGTTTTATCTCATGGTATTAGATGGTATGTTACATCATGGTAATATATGGTATGCTACATCATGGTAATAGATGGTATGTTACATCATGGTAATAGATGGTATGTTTTATCTCATGGTAATAGATGGTATGCTACATCATGGTAATAGATGGTATGTAACATCATGGTAATAGATGGTATGTTTTATCTCATGGTAATAGATGGTATGCTACATCATGGTAATAGATGGTATGTTACATCATGGTAATAGATGGTATGTATTATCTCATGGTAATAGATGTTATGTTACATCATGGTAATAGATGGTATGCTACATCATGGTAATAGATGGTATGCTACATCATGGTAATAGATGGTATGCTACATCATGGCAATAGATGGTATGTTACATCATGGTAATAGATGGTATGTTACATCATGGTAATAGATGGTATGTATTATCTCATGGTAATAGATGTTATGTTACATCATGGTAATAGATGGTATGTTTTATCTCATGGTAATAGATGGTATGTTACATCATGGTAATAGATGGTATGTTACATCACGGTAATAGATGGTATGTTTTATCTCATGGTAATAGATGGAATGTTTTATCTCATGGTATTAGATGGTATGTTACATCATGGTAATAGATGGTATGCTACATCATGGTAATAGATGGTATGTTACATCATGGTAATAGATGGTATGTTTTATCTCATGGTAATAGATGGTATGCTACATCATGGTAGATGGTATGTTATCATGGTATAGATATGTTACATCATGGTAATAGATGGTATGTTTATCTCATGGTAATAGATGTTATGTTACATCATGGTAATAGATGGTATGTTTTATCATGGTAATAGATGGTATGTTACATCATGGTAATAGATGGTATGTTACATCACGGTAATAGATGGTATGTTACATCATGGTATTAGATGGTATGTTATGGTATGTATTACATCATGGTAATAGATGGTATGTTACATCATGGTAATAGATGGTATATGTTAGATGGTATGTAACATCATGGTAATAGATGGTATGTTTTATCTACATCATGGATGGTATGTTACATCATGTTATGATGGTATGTATTATCTATGGTAATAGATGTTATGTTATCATGGTAATAGATGGTATGCTACATCATGGTAATAGATGGTATGCTACATCATGGTAATAGATGGTATGCAATAGATGGTATGTTACATCATGGTAATAGATGGTATGTTACATCATGGTAATAGATGGTATGTTTTATCTCATGGTAATAGATGGTATGCTACATCATGGTAATAGATGGTATGTTACATCATGGTAATATATGGTATGCTTCATCATGGTAATAGATGGTATGTTTTATCTCATGGTAATAGATGGTATGTTACATCATGGTAATAGATAGTATGTTACATCATGGTAATAGATGGTATGTTACATCATGGTAACAGATGGTATGTTTTATCTCATGGTAATAGATGGTATGTTTTATCTCATGGTAATAGATGGTATGTTTTATCTCATGGTAATAGATGGTATGCTACATCATGGTAATATATGGTATGTTACATCATGGTAATAGATGGTATGCTACATCATGGTAATAGATGGTATGCTACATCATGTTAATAGATGGCATGTTACATCATGGTAATAGATGGTATGTTACATCATGGTAATAGATGGTATGTTTTATATCATGGTAATAGATGGTATGCTACATCATGGTAATAGATGGTATGTTACATCATGGTAATAGATGGTATGTTACATCATGGTAATAGCTGGTATGTTTTATATCATGGTAATATAGGGTATGTTTTATCTCATGATAATATATGGTATGTTTTATCTCATGGTAATAGATGGTATGTAACATCATGGTAATAGATGGTATGTTTTATCTCATGGTAATAGATGGTATGCTACATCATGGTAATAGATGGTATGTTACATCATGGTAATAGATGGTATGTATTATCTCATGGTAATAGATGTTATGTTACATCATGGTAATAGATGGTATGCTACATCATGGTAATAGATGGTATGCTACATCATGGTAATAGATGGTATGCTACATCATGGCAATAGATGGTATGTTACATCATGGTAATAGATGGTATGTTACATCATGGTAATAGATGGTATGTATTATCTCATGGTAATAGATGTTATGTTACATCATGGTAATAGATGGTATGTTTTATCTCATGGTAATAGATGGTATGTTACATCATGGTAATAGATGGTATGTTACATCACGGTAATAGATGGTATGTTTTATCTCATGGTAATAGATGGAATGTTTTATCTCATGGTATTAGATGGTATGTTACATCATGGTAATAGATGGTATGCTACATCATGGTAATAGATGGTATGTTACATCATGGTAATAGATGGTATGTTTTATCTCATGGTAATAGATGGTATGCTACATCATGGTAATAGATGGTATGTAACATCATGGTAATAGATGGTATGTTTTATCTCATGGTAATAGATGGTATGTTACATCATTGTAATAGATGGTATGTTACATCATGTTAATAGATGGTATGTATTATCTCATGGTAATAGATGTTATGTTACATCATGGTAATAGATGGTATGCTACATCATGGTAATATATGGTATGCTACATCATGGTAATAGATGGTATGCTACATCATGGTAATAGATGGTATGCTACATCATGGCAATAGATGGTATGTTACATCATGGTAATAGATGGTATGTTACATCATGGTAATAGATGGTATGTTTTATCTCATGGCAATAGATGGTATGCTACATCATGGTAATAGATGGTATGTTACATCATGGTAATATATGGTATGCTTCATCATGGTAATAGATGGTATGTTTTATCTCATGGTAATAGATGGTATGTTACATCATGGTAATAGATAGTATGTTACATCATGGTAATAGATGGTATGTTACATCATGGTAACAGATGGTATGTTTTATCTCATGGTAATAGATGGTATGTTTTATCTCATGGTAATAGATGGTATGTTTTATCTCATGGTAATAGATGGTATGCTACATCATGGTAATATATGGTATGTTACATCATGGTAATAGATGGTATGCTACATCATGGTAATAGATGGTATGCTACATCATGTTAATAGATGGCATGTTACATCATGGTAATAGATGGTATGTTACATCATGGTAATAGATGGTATGTTTTATATCATGGTAATAGATGGTATGCTACATCATGGTAATAGATGGTATGTTACATCATGGTAATAGATGGTATGTTACATCATGGTAATAGCTGGTATGTTTTATATCATGGTAATATAGGGTATGTTTTATCTCATGATAATATATGGTATGTTTTATCTCATGGTAATAGATGGTATGTTACATCATGTTAATAGATGGTATGTTACATCATGGTAATAGATGGTATGTAACATCATGGTAATAGATGGTATGTTTTATCTCATGGTAATAGATGGTATGTTACATCATGGTAATAGATGGAATGTTACATCATGATAATAGATGGTATGTATTATCTCATGGTAATAGATGGTATGTTACATCATGGTAATAGATGGTATGCTACATCATGGTAATATATGGTATGCTACATCATGGTAATAGATGGTATGCTACATCATGGTAATAGATGGTATGTATTATCTCATGGTAATAGATGGTATGCTACATCATGGCAATAGATTGTATGTTACATCATGGTAATAGATGGTATGTTACATCATGGTAATAGATGGTATGTTTTATCTCATGGTAATAGATGGTATGCTACATCATGGTAATAGATGGTATGTGTTATCTCATGATAATAGATGGTATGCTGCATCATGGTAATAGATGGTATGTTACATCATGGTAATAGATAGTATGTTACATCATGGTAATAGATGTTATGTTACATCATGGTAATAGATGGTATGCTACATCATGGTAATATATGGTATGCTACATCATGGTAATAGATGGTATGCTACATCATGGTAATAGATGGTATGCTACATCATGGCAATAGATGGTATGTTACATCATGGTAATAGATGGTATGTTACATCATGGTAATAGATGGTATGTTTTATCTCATGGTAATAGATGGTATGCTACATCATGGTAATAGATGGTATGTTACATCATGGTAATATATGGTATGCTTCATCATGGTAATAGATGGTATGTTTTATCTCATGGTAATAGATGGTATGTTACATCATGGTAATAGATAGTATGTTACATCATGGTAATAGATGGTATGTTACATCATGGTAACAGATGGTATGTTTTATCTCATGGTAATAGATGGTATGTTTTATCTCATGGTAATAGATGGTATGTTTTATCTCATGGTAATAGATGGTATGCTACATCATGGTAATATATGGTATGTTACATCATGGTAATAGATGGTATGCTACATCATGGTAATAGATGGTATGCTACATCATGTTAATAGATGGCATGTTACATCATGGTAATAGATGGTATGTTACATCATGGTAATAGATGGTATGTTTTATATCATGGTAATAGATGGTATGCTACATCATGGTAATAGATGGTATGTTACATCATGGTAATAGATGGTATGTTACATCATGGTAATAGCTGGTATGTTTTATATCATGGTAATATAGGGTATGTTTTATCTCATGATAATATATGGTATGTTTTATCTCATGGTAATAGATGGTATGTTACATCATGTTAATAGATGGTATGTTACATCATGGTAATAGATGGTATGTAACATCATGGTAATAGATGGTATGTTTTATCTCATGGTAATAGATGGTATGTTACATCATGGTAATAGATGGTATGTTACATCATGATAATAGATGGTATGTATTATCTCATGGTAATAGATGGTATGTTACATCATGGTAATAGATGGTATGCTACATCATGGTAATATATGGTATGCTACATCATGGTAATAGATGGTATGCTACATCATGGTAATAGATGGTATGTATTATCTCATGGTAATAGATGGTATGCTACATCATGGCAATAGATTGTATGTTACATCATGGTAATAGATGGTATGTTACATCATGGTAATAGATGGTATGTTTTATCTCATGGTAATAGATGGTATGCTACATCATGGTAATAGATGGTATGTGTTATCTCATGATAATAGATGGTATGCTGCATCATGGTAATAGATGGTATGTTACATCATGGTAATAGATAGTATGTTACATCATGGTAATAGATGGTATGTTACATCATGGTAACAGATGGTATGTTTTATCTCATGGTAATAGATGGTATGTTTTATCTCATGGTAATAGATGGTATGTTTTATCTCATGGTAATAGATGGCATGCTACATCATGGTAATAGATGGTATGTTTTATCTCATGGTAATAGATGGTATGTTTTATCTCATGGTAATAGATGGCATGCTACATCATGGTAATAGATGGTATGTTACATCATGGTAATAGATGGCATGCTACATCATGGTAATATATGGTATGTTTTATCTCATGGTAATAGATGGTATGTTTTATCTCATGGTAATAGATGGTATGTTTTATCTCGTGGTAATAGATGGTATGATACATCATGGTAATAGATGGCATGCTACATCATGGTAATATATGGTATGTTTTATCTCATGGTAATAGATGGTATGTTTTATCTCGTGGTAATAGATGGTATGTTACATCATGGTAATAGATGGTATGTTACATTATGGTAATAGATGGTATGTTTTATCTCATGGTAATAGATGGTATGTTTTATCTCATGGTAATAGATGGCATGCTACATCATGGTAATAGACAGTATGTTACATCATGGTAATAGATGGCATGCTACATCATGGTAAAAGATGGTATGTTTTATATCATGGTAATAGATGGTATGCTACATCATGGTAATAGATTGTATGTTAAATCATGGTAATAGATGGTATGCTACATCATGGTAATAGATGGTATGTTTTATCTCATGGTAATAGATGGTATGCTACATCATGGTAATAGATGGTATGTTACATCATGGTAATAGATGGTATGTTAAATCATGGTAATAGATGGTATGTTAAATCATGGTAATAGATGGTATGCAACATCATGGTAATAGATGGTATGCTACATCATGATAATAGATGGTATGTATTATCTCATGGTAATAGATGGTATGCTACATCATGGTAATAGATGGTATGTTACATCGTGGTAATATATGGTATGCTACATCATGGTAATAGATGGTATGCTACATCATGGTAATAGATGGTATGTTATATCATGGTAATAGATGGTATGCTACATCATGGTAATAGATGGTATGTTACATCATGGAAATATATGGTATGTGTTATCTCATGGTAATAGATGGTATGTGTTATCTCATGGTAATAGATGGTATGTTATCTCATGGTAATAGATGGTATGTTACATCATGGTAATAGATGGTATGTTACATCATGGTAATAGGTGGTATGCTACATCATGGTAATAGATGGTATGTTTTATCTCATGGTAATAGATGGTATGTTACATCATGATAATAGATGTTATGTTACATCACGGTAATAGATTGTATGTTACATCATGGTAATAGATGGTATGTTTTATCTCATGGTAATAGATGGTATGTTACATCATGGTAATATATGGTATGCTACATCATGGTAATAGATGGTATGTTACATCATGGTAATAGGTGGTATGCTACATAATGGTAAAAGATGGTATGTTACATCATGGTAATAGATGGTATGTATTATCTCATGGTAATAGATGGTATGTTTTATCTCATGGTAATAGTTTGTATGTTACATCATGGTAATAGATGGTATGCTACATCATGGTAATAGATGGTATGTTTTATCTCATGGTAATAGATGGTATGTTACATCATGGTAATAGATGGTATGCTACATCATGGTAATATATGGTATGTTTTATCTCATGGTAATAGATGGTATGTTTTATCTCATGGTAATAGATGGTATGCTACATCATGGTAATAGATGGTATGCTACATCATGGTAATAGATGGTATGTTACATCATGGTATAGATGGTATGTTACATCATGGTAATAGATGTTATGTTTTATATCATGGTAATAGATGGTATGTTACATCATGGTAATAGATGGTATGTTAAATCATGGTAATAGATGGTATGTTACATCATGGTAAAATATGGTATGTTACATCATGGTAATAGATGGTATGTTACATCATGGTAACAGATGGTATGTTACATCATGGTAATAGATGGTATGTTACATCATGATAATAGATGGTATGTTACATCATGATAATAGATGGTATGTTACATCACGGTAATAGATGGTATGTTTTATCTCATGGTAATAGATGGTATGTTTTATCTCATGGTATTAGATGGTATGTTACATCATGGTAATAGCTGGTATGCTACATCATGGTAATAGCTGGTATGTTACATCATGGTAATAGATGGTATGTTTTATCTCATGGTAATAGATGGTATGCTACATCATGGTAATAGATGGTATGTAACATCATGGTAATAGATGGTATGTTTTATCTCATGGTAATAGATGGTATGTTACATCATGTTAATAGATGGTATGTATTATCTCATGGTAATAGATGTTATGTTACATCATGGTAATAGATGGTATGCTACATCATGGTAATATATGGTATGCTACATCATGGTAATAGATGGTATGCTACATCATGGTAATAGATGGTATGCTACATCATGGCAATAGATGGTATGTTACATCATGGTAATAGATGGTATGTTACATCATGGTAATAGATGGTATGTTTTATCTCATGGTAATAGATGGTATGCTACATCATGGTAATAGATGGTATGTTACATCATGGTAATATATGGTATGCTTCATCATGGTAATAGATGGTATGTTACATCATGGTAACAGATGGTATGTTACATCATGGTAATAGATGGTATGTTACATCATGATAATAGATGGTATGTTACATCACGGTAATAGATGGTATGTTTTATCTCATGGTAATAGATGGTATGTTTTATCTCATGGTATTAGATGGTATGTTACATCATGGTAATAGCTGGTATGCTACATCATGGTAATAGATGGTATGTTACATCATGGTAATAGATGGTATGTTTTATCTCATGGTAATAGATGGTATGCTACATCATGGTAATAGATGGTATGTAACATCATGGTAATAGATGGTATGTTTTATCTCATGGTAATAGATGGTATGTTACATCATTGTAATAGATGGTATGTTACATCATGTTAATAGATGGTATGTATTATCTCATGGTAATAGATGTTATGTTACATCATGGTAATAGATGGTATGCTACATCATGGTAATATATGGTATGCTACATCATGGTAATAGGTGGTATGCTACATCATGGTAATAGATATTATGCTACATCATGGCAATAGATGGTATGTTACATCATGGTAATAGATGGTATGTTACATCATGGTAATAGATGGTATGTTTTATCTCATGGTAATAGATGGTATGCTACATCATGGTAATAGATGGTATGTTACATCATGGTAATATATGGTATGCTTCATCATGGTAATAGATGGTATGTTTTATCTCATGGTAATAGATGGTATGTTACATCATGGTAATAGATAGTATGTTACATCATGGTAATAGATGGTATGTTACATCATGGTAACAGATGGTATGTTTTATCTCATGGTAATAGATGGTATGTTTTATCTCATGGTAATAGATGGTATGTTTTATCTCATGGTAATAGATGGTATGCTACATCATGGTAATATATGGTATGTTACATCATGGTAATAGATGGTATGCTACATCATGGTAATAGATGGTATGCTACATCATGTTAATAGATGGCATGTTACATCATGGTAATAGATGGTATGTTACATCATGGTAATAGATGGTATGTTTTATATCATGGTAATAGATGGTATGCTACATCATGGTAATAGATGGTATGTTACATCATGGTAATAGATGGTATGTTTTATATCATGGTAATATAGGGTATGTTTTATCTCATGATAATAGATGGTATGTTTTATCTCATGGTAATAGATGGTATGTTACATCATGTTAATAGATGGTATGTTACATCATGGTAATAGATGGTATGTAACATCATGGTAATAGATGGTATGTTTTATCTCATGGTAATAGATGGTATGTTACATCATGGTAATAGATGGTATGTTACATCATGATAATAGATGGTATGTATTATCTCATGGTAATAGATGGTATGTTACATCATGGTAATAGATGGTATGCTACATCATGGTAATATATGGTATGCTACATCATGGTAATAGATGGTATGCTACATCATGGTAATAGATGGTATGTATTATCTCATGGTAATAGATGGTATGCTACATCATGGCAATAGATTGTATGTTACATCATGGTAATAGATGGTATGTTACATCATGGTAATAGATGGTATGTTTTATCTCATGGTAATAGATGGTATGCTACATCATGGTAATAGATGGTATGTGTTATCTCATGATAATAGATGGTATGCTGCATCATGGTAATAGATGGTATGTTACATCATGGTAATAGATAGTATGTTACATCATGGTAATAGATGGTATGTTACATCATGGTAACAGATGGTATGTTTTATCTCATGGTAATAGATGGTATGTTTTATCTCATGGTAATAGATGGTATGTTTTATCTCATGGTAATAGATGGCATGCTACATCATGGTAATAGATGGTATGTTTTATCTCATGGTAATAGATGGCATGCTACATCATGGTAATAGATGGTATGTTACATCATGGTAATAGATGGCATGCTACATCATGGTAATATATGGTATGTTTTATCTCATGGTAATAGATGGTATGTTTTATCTCGTGGTAATAGATGGTATGTTACATCATGGTAATAGATGGTATGTTACATTATGGTAATAGATGGTATGTTTTATCTCATGGTAATAGATGGTATGTTTTATCTCATGGTAATAGATGGTATGTTTTATCTCGTGGTAATAGATGGTATGTTACATCATGGTAATAGATGGCATGCTACATCATGGTAATATATGGTATGTTTTATCTCATGGTAATAGATGGTATGTTTTATCTCGTGGTAATAGATGGTATGTTACATCATGGTAATAGATGGTATGTTACATTATGGTAATAGATGGTATGTTTTATCTCATGGTAATAGATGGTATGTTTTATCTCATGGTAATAGATGGCATGCTACATCATGGTAATAGACAGTATGTTACATCATGGTAATAGATGGCATGCTACATCATGGTAAAAGATGGTATGTTTTATATCATGGTAATAGATGGTATGCTACATCATGGTAATAGATTGTATGTTAAATCATGGTAATAGATGGTATGCTACATCATGGTAATAGATGGTATGTTTTATCTCATGGTAATAGATGGTATGCTACATCATGGTAATAGATGGTATGTTACATCATGGTAATAGATGGTATGTTAAATCATGGTAATAGATGGTATGTTAAATCATGGTAATAGATGGTATGCAACATCATGGTAATAGATGGTATGCTACATCATGGTAATAGATGGTATGTTTTATCTCATGGTAATAGATGGCATGCTACATCATGGTAATAGATGGTATGCTACATCATGATAATAGATGGTATGTTACATCATGGTAATAGATGGTATGTGTTATCTCATGGTAATAGATGCTATGCTACATCATGGTAATAGATGGTATGTTACATCATGGTAATAGATGGTATGCTACATCATGGTAATAGATGGTATGCTACATCATGTTAATAGATGGCATGTTACATCATGGTAATAGATGGTATGTTACATCATGGTAATAGATGGTATGTTTTATATCATGGTAATAGATGGTATGCTACATCATGGTAATAGATGGTATGTTACATCATGGTAATAGATGGTATGTTACATCATGGTAATAGATGGTATGCTACATCATGATAATAGATGGTATGTATTATCTCATGGTAATAGATGGTATGTTTTATCTCATGGTAATAGATGGTATGTTTTATCTCATGGTAATAGTTAGTATGTTACATCATGGTAATAGGGGGTATGTTACATCATGGTAATAGATGGTATGTTTTATATCATGGTAATATAGGGTATGTTTTATCTCATGATAATAGATGGTATGTTTTATCTCATGGTAATAGATGGTATGTTACATCATGGTAATAGATGGTATGTTACATCGTGGTAATAGATGGTATGTTACATCATGGTAATATATGGTATGTTACATCATGGTAATAGATGGTATGTTTTATCTCATGGTAATAGACGGTATGCTGCATCATGGTAATAGATGGTATGTTACATCGTGGTAATAGATGGTATGTTACATCATGGTAATAGTTGGTATGTTACATCATGGTAATAGATGGTATGTATTATCTCATGGTAATAGATGGTATGTTTTATCTCATGGTAATAGATGGTATGCTACATCATGGTAATAGATGGTATGCTACATCATGGTAATAGATGGTATGTTACATCATGGTAATAGATGGTATGTTACATCATGATAATAGATGGTATGTTTTATCTCATGGTAATAGATGGTAATTTTTATCTCATGGTAATAGATGGTATGTTTTATCTCATGGCAATAGATGCTATGTTTTATCTCATGGTAATATATATTTTTTCTCATTCTGTGGGAGAATGAGTAGACACACACACACAGACACATACTTGGTAGTGCCTTGTAGAAGGCTATGTCATCTCTCAGACAAACAGAGTAAACCAGGAGGAGAGACCAGGCAGGCAGACAGACCAGGAGGAGAGACCAGACAGGCAGACAGACCAGGAGGAGAGACTAGGCAGGCAGACAGACCAGGAGGAGAGACCAGACAGGCAGACACACCAGGAGGAGAGACCAGGCAGGCAGACAGACCAGGAGGAGAGACCAGGCAGGCAGACAGACCAGGAGGAGAGACCAGACAGGCAGACAGCCCAGGAGGAGAGACCAGACAGACCAGGAGGAGAGACAAGACAGGCAGACATGATTGTATTTGAAGATCTAGAAGATGGAGGGATGGAGGGATGGAGAGGGATGGAGGGATGGTGGCATGAGAGTGATGGAGGGATGGAGGGATGGTGGCATGAGAGTGATGGAGGGATGGAGGGATGGTGGCATGAGAGTGATGGAGGGATGGAGGGATGGAGAGGGATGGATGGAGTGATGGAGGGATGGAGGGATGGAGTGATGGAGGGATGGAGAGGGGTGGAGGGATGGAGTGATGGACGATGGAGAGGGATGGATGGATGGAGTGATGGAGTGATGGAGGGATGGAGAGGGGTGGAAGGGTGGAGTGATGGAGGGATGGAGAGGGATGGAGGATGGAGGGATGGAGAGTGATGGAGGGATGAAGGGATGGAGAGGGTTGGAGTGATGGAGGGATTGAGGGATGGCGAGGAGTGGAGGGATGGAGAGGGATGGAGTGATGGAGGGATGGAGGGATGGAGAGTGATGGAGGGATGGAGGGCTGGAGGGATGGAGAGTGATGAAGGGATGGAGAGGGGTGGAGTGATGGAGGGATGGACAGGGATGGAGGGATGGAGGGATGGAGAGTGATGGAGGGATGAAGGGATGGAGAGGGGTGGAGTGATGGAGGGATTGAGGGATGGCGAGGAGTGGAGGGATGGAGAGGGATGGACTGATGGAGGGATGGAGGGCTGGAGGGATGGAGAGTGATGAAGGGATGGAGAGGGGTGGAGTGATGGAGGGATGGAGAAGGATGGAGGGATGGAGGGATGGAGAGTGATGGAGGGATGAAGGGATGGAGAGGGGTGGAGGGATGGAGAGGGGTGGAGGGATGGAGAGGGATGGAGGGATGGAGTGGAGGGATGGAGAGGGATGGAGTGGTAGAGTGATGGAGGGATGGAGGGATGGAGAGGGATGGAGTGATGGAGGGATGGAGGGATGGAGGGATGGAGGGATGGAGAGGGATGGAGGGATGGTGGGATGGAGAGGAATGGAGAGGGATGGAGTGATGGAGGGATGGAGGGATGGAGAGGAATAGAGAGGGATAGAGGGATGGTGTGATGGAGAGAGATGAGAGGTATGGGGTAATGGAGGGATGGAGTGATGGAGGGATGGAGGGATGGAGAGGGATGAAGGGATGGAGAGGGATGGCGAGGGATGCAGGGATGGAGTGATGGAGGGATGGAGGGATGGAGAGGGATGGAGAGGGATGGCGAGGGATGCAGGGATGGAGTGATGGAGGGTGATGGAGGGATGGAGAGGGATGGAGGGATTGAGAGGGATGGAGAGGGATGGAGAGGGATGGAGGGATGGAGAGGCACTGACAAGCTCTGCCCTAGAGTGTCTGCATAAGGAAATCCATGACTAAAGAGCTCTTTTCCAAGTAATTAAAGACTGACTGCAGCTAGTAGGGACACAAGGACAAAGGGAGAGAAGGATAGAGAGATGGAGAGAGGGAGAGAAATAAGGGAAAGAGAGAAGTAAAGAGGGGGAGAGAGTAGGGGAAAACAGAGGGAGAGAGGGAGTGAGATTAGGGGAAAACAGAGGGAGAGAGGGAGTGAGATTAGGGGAAACAGAAGGAGAGAGGGAGTGAGATTAGGGGAAATAGAGGGAGAGACGGAGAGAGATTAGGGGAAAACAGAGGGAGAGACGGAGAGAGATTAGGGGAAAACAGAGGAAGAGAGAGAGTGAGATTAGGGGAAAACAGAGGGAGAGAGGGAGTGAGAGTAGGGGAAAACAGAGGGAGAGAGGGAGTGAGATTAGGGGAAAAACAGAGGGAGAGAGGGAGTGGGATTAGGGGAAAACAGAGGGAGAGAGGGAGTGGGATTAGGGGAAAACAGAGGGAGAGGGAGTGAGATTAAGGGAAAACAGAGGAGGAGAGAGATTAATGGAAAACAGAGGGAGTGAGATTAGGGGAAAAGAGAGGGAGTGAGATTATGGGAAAACAGAGGGAGTGAGATTAGGGGAAAACAGAAGGAGAGAGGGAGTGGAATTAGGGGAAAACAGAGGGAGAGAGGGAGTGACATTAGGGGGAAACAGAGGGAGTGAGGGAGTGAGATTAGGGGAAAACAAAAGGTGAGAGATTAGAGGAAAACAGAGGGAGAGAGGGAGTGAGATTAGGGGAAAACAGAGGGGGAGAGGGAGTGAGATTAGGGGAAAACAAAGAGAGTGAGATTAGGAGAAAACAGAGGGAGAGAGAATAGGGGAAAACAGAGGGAGAGAGGGAGTGAGATTAGGGGAAAACAGCGGGAGAGAGGGAGAGAGATTAGGTGAAAACAGAGGGAGAGAGGAAGTGAGATTAGGGGAAAAACAGAGGGAGAGAGGGAGTGGGATTAGGGGAAAACAGAAGGAGAGGGAGTGAGATTAGGGGAATACAGAGGAGGAGAGAGATTAAGGGAAAACAGAGGGAGTGTGATTAGGGGAAAACAGAGGGAGAGAGGGAGTGAGATTAGGGGAAAACAGAGGGAGAGAGGGAGTGAGATTATGGGAAAACAGAGGGAGTGAGATTAGGGGAAAACAGAGGGTGAGAGATTAGGGGAAAACAGAGGGAGAGAGGGAGTGAGATTAGGGGAAAACAGAGGGTGAGAGATTAGGGGAAAACAGAGGGAGAGAGGGAGTGAGATTAGGGGAAAACAGAGGGAGAGAGGGAGTGAGATTAGGGGAAAACAAAGGGAGTGAGATTAGGGGAAAACAGAGGGAGAGAGATTAGGGGAAAACAGAGTGAAAGAGGGAGTGAGATTAGGGTAAAACAGAGGGAGAGAGGGAGTGAGATTAGGGGAAAACAGAAGGAGAGGGAGTGAGATTAGGGGAAAACAGAGGGAGAGAGGGAGTGGAATTAGGGTAAAACAGAGGGAGAGAGGGCGTGAGATTAGGGGAAAACAGAGGGAGTGAGATTAGGGGAAAACAGAGGAAGAGAGGGAGTGAGATTAGGGAAAAACAGAGGGAGAGGGGGAGAGAGATTGGGTGAAAACAGAGGGAGAGTGGGAGTGAGATTAGAGGAAAACAGAGGGAGAGAGGGAGTGAGATTAGGGGAAAACAGAGGGAGAGAGGGAGTGAGATTAGGGGAAAACAGAGGGAGAGAGGGAGTGAGATTAGGGGAAAAACAGAGGGAGAGAGGGAGTGGGATTAGGGAAAACAGAAGGAGAGGGAGTGAGATTAGGGGAATACAGAGGAGGAGATAGATTAAGGGAAACAGAGGGAGTGTGATTAGGGGAAAACAGAGGGAGAGAGGGAGTGAGATTAGGGGAAAACAGAGGGAGAGAGGGAGTGAGATTATGGGAAAACAGAGGGAGTGAGATTAGGGGAAAACAGAGGGAGAGAGGGAGTGGAATTAGGGGAAAACAGAGGGAGAGAGGGAGTGAGATTAGGGGAAAACAGAGGGTGAGAGATTAGGGGAAAACAGAGGGAGAGAGGGAGTGAGATTAGGGGAAAACAGAGGGTGAGAGATTAGGGGAAAACAGAGGGAGAGAGGGAGTGAGATTAGGGGAAAACAGAGGGAGAGAGGGAGTGAGATTAGGGGAAACAAAGGGAGTGAGATTAGGGGAAAACAGAGGGAGAGAGATTAGGGGAAAACAGAGTGAAAGATGGAGTGAGATTAGGGTAAAACAGAGGGAGAGAGGGAGTGAGATTAGGGGAAAACAGCGGGAGAGAGGAAGAGAGATTAGGTGAAAACAGAGGGAGAGAGGGAGTGAGATTAGGGGAAAACAGAGGGAGAGAGGGAGTGGGATTAGGGGTAAACAGAAAGAGAGCGAGTGAGATTAGGGGAAAACAGAGGGAGAGAGATTAAGGGAAAACAGAGGGAGTGAGATTAGGGGAAAACAGAGGGAGAGAGGGAGTGGAATTAGGGGAAAACAGAGGGAGAGAGGGAGTGAGATTAGGGGAAAACAGAGGGAGAGAGGGAGTGAGATTAGAGGATAACAGAGGGAGAGAGGGAGTGAGATTAGGGGGAAACAGCGGGAGAGAGGGAGTGAGATTAGGGGAAAACAGTGGGAGGGAGGGAGAGAGATTAGGGGAAAACAGAGGGAGAGAGGGAGTGAGATTAGGGGAAAACAGAGGGAGAGATGGAGTGATATTAGGGGAAACAGAGGGAGAGAGGGAGTGAGAGCAGGGAACGACAGAGTGCGAAAGAGAGGTAGAGAAAGAACTGCTGTGCTCTGCACTCTGCTACAAAGATAGGTCTCAAAACATGAGGAGAACTGAAGAGCAAAAACATTTAGCCATTTAGAGGTAGCTAGTAATTGGTTAATTAGATGTATCTAGCAATTGAGGCGGTCAAATGGGGGGAGGGGGGTTAGCGATTTGTGGAAATTCAGGATACTAGACGTCTGGAACAGTATTGGAAGAGAGGAGAAATGAGAGAGGAAAGAGAAGTGAAGAAAGACAACAGAGAGGAGAGAGAGGAGACTAAATGTCTTGTAGGTTACACAGAGAGAGAAAATAGAAAATAGGAGAGAGGAGAGAAGAGGGTGGAAAGAGGTGAGAGACAGCTCAGGGATTTCATCATGACGCCAATAGTTAATTTAAAAACAGTTAGTGGCTGTGATAGGATAAAATTGAGGACATTGTATCTACTACATTGTTGCTACTGCACAATATAAACCTATAAATATAAAGAGGAAATGACTGAGTGAAAAGAAAGAAGCAGAAGAAATGTCACGACTTCCACCGAAGCCAGTCCCTCTCCTTGTTCAGGCGGCGTTCGACGTCACCGGCGATCCACTTTTCATTTTCCATTTGTTTTGTCTTTGTTTCTCCACACCTGGTTTCAATTCCCATTATTTAACCCTCGGTTCCCCCATGGGTGTCTGTGAGTGATTGTTTCTATGTAGGAAGGTCCGTAATTGCGGGCTCTCTTTTGTATTGCATTTGATTTATGTTGAGTAAAGTATGTTTATTTACTCATATCTGCTTTCCTGCGCCTGACTCCTAACCAGCTACACACACACCTCATTACAAGAAAAATACTACAAAACATTCATCCTGTTTGCAATAAGGCAAACAGTCCCTTTTTTGTCCTGAATACAACGCATTATGTTTGGGGCAAATCCAACACAACACATCACTGAGTATCTTCATATTTTCAAGCATGGTGGTGACTGCATCATGTTATGGGTATGCTTGTCATCGGTAAGGACTAGGGAGTTGTTTAGGATAAAAAATTAACGGAATAGAGCTAAGAACAGGAAAAAGCCTAGATGACGGCTGTAGCTCGGCCACCTTCCACCACCGATATCTCATGGTCTAACAAATACAGATGTAGCTCAGTCACCTTCCACTGCAGATATCTCATGGTCTAACAAACATAGCTGTAGCTCAGCCACCTTCCACCGCAGATATCTCATGGTCTAACAAACACTGCTGTAGCTCAGCCAACAGGAAATACCATGGTTGAACATGTTCAACTACCTGGAACAGGAAATACCATGGTTGAACATGTCCAACTACCTGGAACAGGAAATACCATGGTTGAACATGTCCAACTACCTGGGACAGGAAATACCATGGTTGAACATGTCCAACTACATGGGACAGGAAATACCATGGTTGAACATGTCCAACTACCTGGAACAGGAAATACCATGGTTGAACATGTCCAACTACCTGGGACAGGAAATACCATGGTTGAACATGTCCAACTACCTGGAACAGGAAATACCATGGTTGAACATGTCCAACTACATGGGACAGGAAATACCATGGTTGAACATGTCCAACTACCTGGAACAGGAAATACCATGGTTGAACATGTCCAACTACCTGGAACAGGAAATACCATGGTTGAACATGTCCAACTACCTGGGACAGGAAATACCATGGTTGAACATGTCCAACTACCTGGGACAGGAAATACCATGGTTGAACATGTCCAACTACCTAGAACAGGAAATACCATGGTTGAACATGTCCAACTACCTGGAACAGGAAATACCATGGTTGTACATGTCCAACTACCTGGGACAGGAAATACCATGGTTGAACATGTCCAACTACCTGGAACAGGAAATACCATGGTTGAACATGTCCAACTACCTGGAACAGGAAATACCATGGTTGAACATGTCCAACTACCTGGAACAGGAAATACCATGGTTGAACATGTCCAACTACCTGGGACAGGATATACCATGGTTGAAAATGTCCAACTACCTGGAACAGGAAATACCATGGTTGATCATGTCCAACTACCTGGAACAGGAAATACCATGGTTGAACATGTCCAACTACCTGGAACAGGAAATACCATGGTTGAACATGTCCAACTACCTGGGACAGGAAATACCATGGTTGAACATGTCCAACTACCTGGGACAGGAAATACCATGGTTGAACATGTCCAACTACCTGGGACAGGAAATACCATGGTTGAACATGTCCAACTACCTGGAACAGGAAATACCATGGTTGAACATGTCCAACTACCTGGAACAGGAAATACCATGGTTGAACATGTCCAACTACCTGGGACAGGAAATACCATGGTTGAACATGTCCAACTACCTGGAACAGGAAATACCATGGTTGAACATGTCCAACTACCTGGGACAGGATATACCATGGTTGAACATGTCCAACTACCTGGAACAGGAAATACCATGGTTGAACATGTCCAACTACCTGGAACAGGAAATACCATGGTTGAACATGTCCAACTACCTGGAACAGGAAATACCATGGTTGAACATGTCCAACTACCTAGAACAGGAAATACCATGGTTGAACATGTCCAACTACCTGGGACAGGAAATACCATGGTTGAACATGTCCAACTACCTGGAACAGGAAATACCATGGTTGAACCAACTACCTGGAACAGGAAATACCATGGTTGAACATGTCCAACTACCTGGGACAGGAAATACCATGGTTGAACCAACTACCTGGAACAGGAAATACCATGGTTGAACATGTCCAACTACCTGGGACAGGAAATACCATGGTTGAACATGTCCAACTACCTGGAACAGGAAATACCATGGTTGAACCAACTACCTGGAACAGGAAATACCATGGTTGAACCAACTACCTGGAACAGGAAATACCATGGTTGAACATGTCCAACTACCTGGGACAGGAAATACCATGGTTGAACATGTCCAACTACCTGGAACAGGAAATACCATGGTTGAACATGTCCAACTACCTGGAACAGGAAATACCATGGTTGAACATGTCCAACTACCTGGGACAGGAAATACCATGGTTGAACATGTCCAACTACCTGGAACAGGAAATACCATGGTTGAACATGTCCAACTACCTGGGACAAGATATACCATGGTTGAACATGTCCAACTACCTGGAACAGGAAATACCATGGTTGAACATGTCCAACTACCTGGAACAGGAAATACCATGGTTGAACATGTCCAACTACCTGGAACAGGAAATACCATGGTTGAACATGTCCAACTACCTAGAACAGGAAATACCATGGTTGAACATGTCCAACTACCTGGGACAGGAAATACCATGGTTGAACATGTCCAACTAC
The DNA here is from genome assembly GCF_045791955.1 of Oncorhynchus clarkii lewisi. Lineage (NCBI taxonomy): Eukaryota > Metazoa > Chordata > Actinopteri > Salmoniformes > Salmonidae > Oncorhynchus > Oncorhynchus clarkii. Next base: position 2,225,852 of record NC_092178.1, read on the forward strand.
CTGGAACAGGAAATACCATGGTTGAACCAACTACCTGGAACAGGAAATACCATGGTTGAACATGTCCAACTACCTGGGACAGGAAATACCATGGTTGAACCAACTACCTGGAACAGGAAATACCATGGTTGAACATGTCCAACTACCTGGGACAGGAAATACCATGGTTGAACATGTCCAACTACCTGGAACAGGAAATACCATGGTTGAACATGTCCAACTACCTGGAACAGGAAATACCATGGTTGAACCAACTACCTGGAACAGGAAATACCATGGTTGAACATGTCCAACTACCTGGGACAGGAAATACCATGGTTGAACATGTCCAACTACCTGGAACAGGAAATACCATGGTTGAACATGTCCAACTACCTGGAACAGGAAATACCATGGTTGAACCAACTACCTGGAACAGGAAATACCATGGTTGAACATGTCCAACTACCTGGGACAGGAAATACCATGGTTGAACCAACTACCTGGAACAGGAAATACCATGGTTGAACATGTCCAACTACCTGGGACAGGAAATACCATGGTTGAACATGTCCAACTACCTGGGACAGGAAATACCATGGTTGATCATGTCCAACTACCTGGAACAGGAAATACCATGGTTGAACATGTCCAACTACCTGGGACAGGAAATACCATGGTTGATCATGTCCAACTACCTGGGACAGGAAATACCATGGTTGTCCTGGGACTAACAACCAGTGCATCTGGCGGATTTGATCTGGCAGTGAATGAACTAGAAGAACAAGCCTGTAAAAGCATTTTACTCCATAAAATGACAATTCTCAAAAAGACATATTCCAATCCAAATCTGGTTCAAAATATTCTATAGAGTCATTTTACCAAATGCACTACATGGAGGTGAGGTTTGGCATCCGACCTGTAATTACGATTATAAGCACTGAGAGAAATACACACACATACAGAATTCTGCAGGTATATCCTAATGACCCAGAAGAAAGTATTAAATAATGCATTGTAGCGCAGAACTCAGAAATATTCCCTTTAATTGTACATATAAAGAAAAGGACCCTAAAATGTTGTCACCATTTGAAATGAAGCCCTAAAACAGCCTTGCAATTCAAATCACTTGAAACCCAAAGAGCTGAACCCTGAAAAGAGTCCCCTATGTCAGCTGTTATAAACACTAAACAACACTACGACCCAAACACACAGGGAAATCAATCAGATTGTCACAGAAAATAAAACCTCCTATTTGACAAATTGGGGAAATGAAACAAAAACACTGAATAAACTAAAATGCTATTTGGCCTCAAAAGAGAACACAAAATTGGCAGAACATTTCTACTCTGTCAGAGATACAAACCAGAGACAGATCCTGACCAAATACAGGCTCAGCGACCAACAATTGGCTACGGAAAAAAGGAGACACAAAAAGACATGGCTGCCCATAGAGCAGCGTCTATGTGGTCACTGAACGACAGGGGAGGAAGAGATGCACTGCCTCCTCTACTGTGAGAAATACTCCCAATGTCACGAGTCCGACTGAAGGTGGCTCCCCTTCCCGTTCGGGTGGCGCTCGGCGGTTGTCGTCGCCGGCCTACTAGCTGCCACTGATTCTTTCCTCCCCCTCCTTATGTGTTTATTGAGTACACCTGTTTTGAGTTGGTTGTAATTAGTTGGGCTTTATTAGTCAGCCGGCCCGCCCGTTTCTTTGTGCGGGATTGATTATTGTAACCCTGGTGTTTGATACAGACGAACGTGTTGGTTGTATGTTCGTGTATAGTGCTGGACTGTTTCGTTCCCCGTGTCTGGGGCATTTTGTTTTGAGCACCCAGTGTTTAGTGGGATGGCCGTGGTTCACCGTGTGTACATTAAAGGAGCACCATATTGAACTCTCTGTTTGCCTGCGCCTGACTTCCCACTCACGACACCCAGTACCTATGTGGTCACTGAACGACAGGGGAGGAAGAGATGCACTGCCTCCTCTACTGTGAGAAATACTCCCAAATAAGATTATATTGTTTAAAGGAAATGTCTCAATCAATTCCCAACTTCTCTGCATTTACTAAAAACATAAAGCTGGGAATTATTCTGAGTGAGGGAGAAACAGCAAATGTTACTGCAAGATATGTACAGTACCAGTCAAAAGTTTGGACACACCTACTCATTCCAGGGTTTTCTAGATTTTCTTCTACATTGTAGAATAATAGTGAATACATCAAAACTATGACATAACACACATGGAATCATGTAGTAACCAAAAAAGGGTTGAACAAATCAAAATATATGTTATATTTGAGATTCTTCAAAGTAGCCTCCCTTTGCACTCTTGGCATTCTCTCAACCAGCTTTATGAGGTAGTCACCTGGAATGCATTTCAAGTAACAGGTGTGCCTTGTTAAAAGTTAATTTGTGGAATTTCTTTCCTTCTTAATGAGTTTGAGCCAATCAGTTGTGTTGTGACGAGGTAGGGGTGGTATACAGAAGATAGCCCTATTTGGTAAAAGACCAAGTCCATATTATGGCAAGAACAGCTGAAATAAGCAAAGAGAAATGATTACCTAGTAACAGTTCATGATAAAATACATCAAAAGCAGCACTGAAATCCAGCAACACTGCACCGACTAACTTCCTGTCACTCATACTCTTTAACCAACCATTTGTGCTAAGAGCGTACTTGTAGAATGTCCTTCTTTGTATTCTAGGCACACCCCATTTATCAAACACTTATTAAAAATATGAGAGATTGGTGTAGATATTTGGTTAGCTGTCACTCTAAGCAATTTGGCATCATTATCTGTACCAGGTGACTTGTCATCTGAAAGGGGCAACAACATCCTTTCTACCTCTTCCCTTTCTACCTCTTCCCTTTCTACCTCTTCCCTTTCTGTCTCTTCCCTTTCTACCTCTTCCCTTTCTACCTCTTCCCTTTCTACCTCTTCCCTTTCTACCTCTTCCCTTTCTACCTCTTCCCTTTCTACCTCTTCCCTTTCTGTCTCTTCCCTTTCTGTATCGTCCCTTTCTACCTCTTCCCTTTCTACCTCTTCCCTTTCTACCTCTTCCCTTTCTACCTCTTCCCTTTCTACCTCTTCCCTTTCTACCTCTTCCCTTTCTGTCTCTTCCCTTTCTACCTCTTCCCTTTCTACCTCTTCCCTTTCTACCTCTTCCCTTTCTACCTCTTCCCTTTCTACCTCTTCCCTTTCTACCTCTTCCCTTTCTACCTCTTCCCTTTCTACCTCTTCCCTTTCTGTCTCTTCCCTTTCTGTCTCTTCCCTTTCTGTCTCTTCCCTTTCTGTCTCTTCCCTTTCTACCTCTTCCCTTTCTACCTCTTCCCTTTCTGTCTCTTCCCTTTCTGTCTCTTCCCTTTCTACCTCTTCCCTTTCTACCTCTTCCCTTTCTACCTCTTCCCTTTCTGTCTCTTCCCTTTCTGTCTCTTCCCTTTCTGTCTCTTCCCTTTCTGTCTCTTCCCTTTCTACCTCTTCCCTTTCTACCTCTTCCCTTTCTGTCTCTTCCCTTTCTGTCTCTTCCCTTTCTGTCTCTTCCCTTTCTGTCTCTTCCCTTTCTACCTCTTCCCTTTCTACCTCTTCCCTTTCTACCTCTTCCCTTTCTACCTCTTCCCTTTCTACCTCTTCCCTTTCTGTCTCTTCCCTTTCTGTCTCTTCCCTTTCTACCTCTTCCCTTTCTACCTCTTCCCTTTCTACCTCTTCCCTTTCTACCTCTTCCCTTTCTACCTCTTCGCTTTCTACCTCTTCCCTTTCTACCTCTTCCCTTTCTGTCTCTTCCCTTTCTACCTCTTCCCTTTCTGTCTCTTCCCTTTCTGTCTCTTCCCTTTCTACCTCTTCCCTTTCTACCTCTTCCCTTTCTACCTCTTCCCTTTCTACTTGATGAAATTCAAACCTGCACTGCCTCTCCTTCATGATACAATATTTTATAAGGGTATAATGACATGGAGCCATCAGTTGGAATCATGACATTCCTCAACTTGTCCACTTTGCCTGTAAAATGTCACTTATAGTAGTTTACGATGTCATGTAGTTTTGTAATAAATATACCCTCTGATTCAACAAAAGAGGCAGACATGTTCAAATTCCTACCCATAATAGTGTTCAACGTTCTCCACAGTTTTTTTTCCCATCATCCTTCACTTCATCAATGTTGTGCTGATAGAAACCCTTCTTCTTTCCTTTGTTGAGCTTGGTCACATGATTTCTTCATTTACAATAACTCTGCTTACCAAACAGAGTGCCAGATTTATCTGCTACTTTTTTTGTCATCATAACATTAAATCACTACATTTCTCAGCTCATCATCAATCCATGGGGCACCGTTTGACCTCCATAGTGCATTTTCTTAAAGGGGCGTGCTTATCAGCTGTACTCATGAATAATTTCTTAAAGGGGCGTGCTTATCAGCTATACTCATAAATAATTTCTTAAAGCGGTGTTTCTATCAGCTATACTCATAAATCATTTCTTAAAGGGGCATGCTTATCAGCTATACTCATAAATCATTTATTTTCTATTTAATCTTTATTTAACTGGGCAAGTCAGTTAAGAACACATTCTTATTTTCAATGACAGCCTAGGAACGGTGGGTTAACTGCCCTGTTCAGGGTCAGAACGACAGATTTTCACCTTGTCAGCTCGGGGGATCCAATCTTGCAACCTTACAGTTAACTAGTCCAAAGCCATAACCACCTGCCTCTCATTGCACTCCACAAGGAGACTGCCTGTTACGCGAATGCAGTGAGCCAAGGAAAGTTGCTAGCTAGCATTAAACTTATCTTATAAAAAACAATCAATCATAATCACTAGTTAACTACACATGGTTGATGATATTACTAGATATTATCTAGCGTGTCCTGCGTTGCATATAATCTGACTGAGCATACAAGTATCTAAGTATCTGACTGAGTGGTGGTAGGCAGAAGCAGACTAGTAAGCATTCATTCAAACAGCACTTTCGTGCGTTTTGCCAGCAGCTCTGCTGTTTATGACTTCAAGCCTATTAACTCCCGAGATGAGGCTGGTGTAACCGATGGGAAATGGCTAGCTAGTGCCTATAAGAACATCCAATAGTCAAAGGTTAATGAAATACAAATGGTATAGAGGGAAATAGTACTATAATTCCTATAATAACTATAACCTAAAACTTCTTACCTGGGAATATTGAAGACTCATGTTAAAAGGAACCACCAGCTTTCATATGATCTCATGTTCTGAGCAAGGAGCTGAAACGTTAGCTTTCTTACATGGCACATATTGGACTTTCACTTTCTTCTCCAACACTTTGTTTTTGCATTATTTAAACCAAATTGAACATGTTTCATTATTTACTTGAGGCTAAATTGATTGTATTGATGTATTATATTAAGTTAAAATAAATGTTAATTCAGTATAGTAACACACAGTGGAACCATCATTATGTTGTTGTATATAACTGACAGTAATACACAGTGGAACCATCATTATGTTGTTGTATATAACTGACAGTAATACACAGTGGAACCATCATCATGTTGTTGTATATAACTGACAGTAATACACAGTGGAAGCATCATCATGTTGTATATAACTGACAGTAACACACAGTGGAACCATCATCATGTTGTTGTATAACTGACAGTAATACACAGTGGAACCATCATCATGTTGTATATAACTGACAGTAATACACAGTGGAACCATCATCATCATGTTGTATATAACTGACAGTAATAAACAGTGGAACCATCATCATGTTGTTGTATATAACTGACAGTAATACACAGTGGAACCATCATCATGTTGTTGTATATAACTGACAGTAATACACAGTGGAACCATCCTCATGTTGTATATAACTGACAGTAATACACAGTGGAACCATCATCATGTTGTTGTATATAACTGACAGTAATACACAGTGGAACCATCATCATGTTGTATATAACTGACAGTAATACACAGTGGAACCATCATCATGTTGTATATAACTGACAGTAATAAACAGTGGAACCATCATCATGTTGTTGTATAACTGACAGTAATAAACAGTGGAACCATCATCATGTTGTATATAACTGACAGTAATACACAGTGGAACCATCATCATGTTGTTGTATATAACTGACAGTAATACACAGTGGAACCATCATCATCATGTTGTTGTATAACTGACAGTAATACACAGTGGAACCATCATCATGTTGTTGTATATAACTGACAGTAATACACAGTGGAACCATCATCATCATGTTGTTGTATAACTGACAGTAATACATAGTGGAACCATCATCATGTTGTATATAACTGACAGTAATACACAGTGGAACCATCATCATGTTGTATATAACTGACAGTAATACATAGTGGAACCATCATTATGTTGTATATAACTGACAGTAATACATAGTGGAACCATCATCATGTTGTTGTATATAACTGACAGTAATACATAGTGGAAACATCATCATGTTGTATATAACTGACAGTAATACATAGTGGAACCATCATCATGTTGTTGTATATAACTGACAGTAATACACAGTGGAACCATCATCATGTTGTATATAACTGACAGTAATACACAGTGGAACCATCATCATGTTGTATATAACTGACAGTAATACACAGTGGAACCATCATCATGTTGTTGTATATAACTAACAGTAATACACAGTGGAACCATCATCATGTTGTTGTATATAACTGACAGTAACACACAGTGGAACCATCATCATGTTGTTGTATATAACTGACAGTAATACACAGTGGAACCATCATCATGTTGTTGTATATAACTGACAGTAACACACAGTGGAACCATCATCATGTTGTTGTATATAACTGACAGTAATACACAGTGGAACCATCATCATGTTGTATATAACTGACAGTAATAAACAGTGGAACCATCATCATGTTGTTGTATAACTGACAGTAATGCACAGTGGAACCATCATCATCATGTTGTTGTATAACTGACAGTAATACACAGTGGAACCATCATCATGTTGTTGTATATAACTGACAGTAATACACAGTGGAACCATCATCATGTTGTATATAACTGACAGTAATACACAGTGGAACCATCATCATGTTGTTGTATATAACTGACAGTAATACACAGTGGAACCATCATCATGTTGTATATAACTGACAGTAATACACAGTGGAACCATCATCATGTTGTTGTATATAACTGACAGTAATACACAGTGGAACCATCATCATGTGGTATATAACTGACAGTAATACACAGTGGAACCATCATCATGTTGTTGTATATAACTGACAGTAATACACAGTGGAACCATCATCATGTTGTATATAACTGACAGTAATACATAGTGGAACCATCATCATGTTGTATATAACTGACAGTAATACACAGTGGAACCATCATCATGTTGTATATAACTGACAGTAATACACAGTGGAACCATCATCATGTTGTATATAACTGACAGTAATAAACAGTGGAACCATCATCATGTTGTTGTATAACTGACAGTAATAAACAGTGGAACCATCATCATGTTGTTGTATAACTGACAGTAATACACAGTGGAACCATCATCATGTTGTTGTATATAACTGACAGTAATACACAGTGGAACCATCATCATCATGTTGTTGTATATAACTGACAGTAATAAACAGTGGAACCATCATCATGTTGTATATAACTGACAGTAATAAACAGTGGAACCATCATCATGTTGTTGTATATAACTGACAGTAATACACAGTGGAACCATCATCATGTTGTTGTATATAACTGACAGTAATACACAGTGGAACCATCATCATGTTGTATATAACTGACAGTAATACACAGTGGAACCATCATCATGTTGTTGTATATAACTGACAGTAATACACAGTGGAACCATCATCATGTTGTATATAACTGACAGTAATACACAGTGGAACCATCATCATGTTGTATATAACTGACAGTAATACACAGTGGAACCATCATCATGTTGTTGTATATAACTGACAGTAATACACAGTGGAACCATCATCATGTTGTTGTATATAACTGACAGTAATACACAGTGGAACCATCATCATGTTGTTGTATATAACTGACAGTAATACACAGTGGAACCATCATCATGTTGTTGTATATAACTGACAGTAATACACAGTGGAACCATCATCATGTTGTTGTATATAACTGACAGTAATACACAGTGGAACCATCATCATCATGTTGTATATAACTGACAGTAATACACAGTGGAACCATCATCATGTTGTTGTATATAACTGACAGTAATACACAGTGGAACCATCATCATGTTGTTGTATATAACTGACAGTAATACACAGTGGAACCATCCTCATGTTGTATATAACTGACAGTAATACACAGTGGAACCATCATCATGTTGTTGTATATAACTAACAGTAATACACAGTGGAACCATCATCATGTTGTATATAACTGACAGTAATACACAGTGGAACCATCATCATGTTGTTGTATATAACTGACAGTAATACACAGTGGAACCATCATCATGTTGTTGTTGATTTATTTGTCCATTGTATTTAACTGAAATGAACTGGTTCTCATTTTCCTCTTCACATTGTAATGGATTTACAGAAATGCTTTATCACTTACTTTGCTGCTTTGGCAAAATCTACAAATTGTGTTAGATGCCAATAAAGCAATCTTAATTTGAGAGAAACAGAGAGTGAGTGCAATAGCAGAGAGAGAGAGAGAGAGAAAGACAGCTGAGAGAGTTGATAGGGAGACTGGTGAGACAGAGAGAGAGAGCGCAGAGAGAGAGAGAGCAGGGAGAGTTCAGAATGATACCGGAGAGACAGAGAGAGAGAGCAGGGAGAGTTGAGAGGGATACCGGAGAGACAGAGTGAGAGAGCAGGGAGAGTTGATAGGGAGACCGGAGAGACAGAGAGAGAGAGCAGGGAGAGTTGAGAGGGATACCGGAGAGACAGAGAGAGAGAGAGCAGGGAGAGTTGAGAGGGAAACCAGAGAGACAGAGAGAGAGAGCGCAGAGAGAGAGAGAGAGCAGGGAGAGTTGAGAGGGAAACCAGAGAGACAGAGAGAGAGCGCAGAGAGAGAGAGAGCAGGGAGAGTTGAGAGGGAAACCAGAGAGACAGAGAGAGAGAGCGCAGAGAGAGAGAGCAGGGAGAGTTGAGAGGGAAACCAGAGAGACAGAAAGAGAGAGCGCAGAGAGAGAGAGAGCAGGGAGAGTTGAGAGGGAAACCAGAGAGACAGAGAGAGAGAGCGCAGAGAGAGAGAGAGAGCAGGGAGAGTTGATAGGGAGACCGGAGAGAAAGAGAGAGAGAGACAGCGCAGAGAGAGAGAGCAGGGAGAGTTGAGAGGGAAACCAGAGAGACAGAGAGAGAGAGCGCAGAGAGAGAGAGAGCAGGGAGAGTTGATAGGGAGACCGGAGAGACAGAGAGAGAGAGACAGCGCAGAGAGAGAGAGAGAGCAGGGAGAGTTGATAGGGAGACCGGAGAGACAGAGAGAGAGAGCAGGGAGGAGAGAGCGGAACAGAGAGAGAGAGCGCAGAGAGAGAGAGAGCAGGGAGAGTTGAGAGGGAGACCGGAGAGACAGAGAGAGAGAGCGCAGAGAGAGAGAGCAGGGAGAGTTGAGAGGGAGACCGGAGAGACAGAGAGAGAGAGAGAGCAGGGAGAAGGAGAGAGCTGGAGAGAGAGAGAGCAGGGAGAAGGATAGAGCTGAACAGAGAGAGAGAGAGAGAGCAGGGAGAAGGAGAGAGCGGAACAGAGAGAGCATGAGAGGGCTGTTATCATCAGGCTGTAAAGTCTTTTGCTTCCCCTGGATACAGCTTTACTCTCCTCTCCTCTCCTCTACTCTACTCTACTCTACTCTACTCTACTCTACTCTACACTACTCTACTCTACTCTACTCTACACTACTCTACTCTACTCTACTCTACTCTACACTACTCTACACTACTCTACTCTACTCTACACTACTCTACTCTACTCTACTCTACTCTACACTACTCTACTCTACTCTACTCTACTCTACTCTACTCTACTCTACTCTACTCTACTCTACTCTACTCTATTCTACTCTACTCTACTCTGCTCTACTCTACAGTACTCTACACTACTTGACTCTACTCTACTCTAAACTACTCTACTCTGCTCTACTCTACTCTACTCTACTCTACTCGACTCTACTCTACTCTACACTACTCAACTCTACTCTACTCTACTCTGCTCTGCTCTACTCTACAGTATTCGACTCTGCAGTACACTACTCTACTCTACTCTCCTCTACTCTACAGTACTCTACTCTACTCTACTCTGCTCTACTCTACAGTACTCAACTCTACAGTACTCTACTCTACTCAACTCTACTCTACTCTGCTCTACTCTACTCTACTCTGCTCTACTCTACTCTACTCTATCCTACTCTACTCTACTCTGCCTGGCTCAGCGCTACTCTACTCTACTCTTCTCTGCTTGGCTAAGCTCTGTTCTGCTTTGTTCTGGCAGAATGACGTTCCAGATGGAACTTGTTTGCCTTGGATTACTGCAGGGTAACCTGCCTGCGCTTAGAGAGAGAGAGGGGCGGGCGAGAGAGAGAGGGGGGCGAGAGAGAGAGAGAGAGAGCAGAGAGAGAGAGAGAGAGAGAGAGAGAGAGAGAGAGAGAGAGAGAGAGAGAGAGAGAGAGAGAGAGGGGGGAGAGCAGATAGAGAGAGAGCAGAGAGAGAAGGAGAGGGCTGTTATCAACAGGCTGTGATAATGAAGCTTCTTCTTACCCTGGCTGCTGCCTGGCTCAGCTCTACTCTACTCTACTATATTCTACTCTACTCTGCTCTGCCTGGCTCAGCTCTACTCTACTCTACTATATTCTACTCTACTCTGCTCTGCCTGGCTCAGCTCACCTCTGCTCTGCCTGGCTCAGCTCTACTCTACTCTACTCTACTCTACTCTACTCTGCCTGTCTCAGCTCTACTCTACTCTACTATATTCTACTCTACTCTACTCTACTCAGCCTGTCTCATCTCAGCTCTACTCAACTCTACTCTACTCTACTGGCTCAGCGCTACTCTACTCTACTCTACTCTACTCTGCCTGTCTCAGCTCTACTCTACTCTACTCTACTCTACTCTACTCTACTCTACTCTACTCTACTCTGCCTGGCTCAGCTCTACTCTACTCTACTCTACTCTACTCTACTCTGCCTGTCTCAGCTCTACTCTACTCTACTATATTCTACTCTACTCTACTCAGCCTGTCTCAGCTCAGCTCTACTCAACTCTACTCTACTCTACTGGCTCAGCGCTACTCTACTCTACTCTACTCTACTCTGCCTGTCTCAGCTCTACTCTACTCTACTCTACTCTACTCTACTCTACTCTACTATACTCTACTCTGCTCTGCCTGGCTCAGCTCTACTCTACTCTACTCTACTCTGCCTGTCTCAGCTCTACTCTACTCTACTCTACTCTACTCTACTATACTCTACTCTGCTCTGCCTGGCTCAGCTCTACTCTACTCTACTCTACTCTTCCTGTCTCAGCTCTACTCTACTCTACTCTGCCTGGCTCAGCTCTACTCTACTCTACTCTACTCTGCCTGTCTCAGCTCTACTCTACTCTACTCTACTCTGCCTGGCTCAGCTCTACTCTACTCTGATTGTCTCTGCTCTACTCTGCTCTGCCTGGCTCAGCTCTACTCTACTCTGATTGTCTCTGCTCTACTCTGCTCTGCCTGGCTCAGCTCTACTCTACCCTGATTGGCTCAGCTCTACTATACTTTAATTGGCTCATCTCTACTCTACTCTGATTGGCTTTACTCTACTCTGATTGGCTCAGCTCTACTCTACTCTGATTGGCATAGCTCTACTCTACTCTGATTGGCTCAGCTCTACTCTACTCTGATTGGCTCTGCTCTACTCTGCTCTGCCTGGCTCAGCTTTACTCTACACTGATTGGCTCAGCTCTACTCTACTCTGATTGGCTCAGCTCTACTCTATTCTGATTGGCTCAGCTCTACTCTACTCTGCCTGGCTCAGCTGGTGGATTGACTTCCATATGGTGGGGAAAGTTTCTTGGGTTACTGCAGGGTAACCTGCGTGAGTTTAGAGAGAGAGAGGGTACAGATTATGTACAGACTCAGTGAGCATAGCCTTGCTATTGAGAAAGGCCGCCGTAAGCAGACCTGGCTCTCAAGAGAAGACAGGATATGTGCACACTGACCACAAAATGAGGTGGAAACTGAGCTGCACTTCCTAACCTCCTGCCCAATGTTTGACCATATTAGAGACACATATTTCCCTCAGATTACACAGATCTACAAAGAATTCGAAAATAAAATCCTGATAAACAGTAGATATGGGTGAAATACCTCAGTGTGCCATCACAGCAGCAATATTTGTGACCTGTTGCCACAAGAAAAGGTCAACCAGTGAAGAACAAACACCATTGTAAATAAAAACCCATATTTATGTTTATTTTTCCCCTTTTGTACCTATTTGCACATAACATGACATTTGAAATGTCTTTATTCTTATGGAACTTCTGTGAATGTAATGTTTAATGTTAATTTTTATTGTTTATTTCACTTTTGTTCATTATTAATTTCACTTGCTTTGGCAACGTTAACATGTGTTTCCCATGTCAATAAATCCCCTTGAATTGAAATTGAATAGAGTTTTAGAGGGTGAGAGAGAGATGAGAGCAAGAGTGAGAAACAGAGAGTGTCCGTGCACATTCAGTCACCTACAGAGGCACATTTCAGAAGTTGCTCTAAATGAGTGGGGCAATACAAATAACCCAGGTGACTTTTTGTCTATAACACACCATTCTAGTCTATTATACACTTCTACTTGACCTCTACAACCTGTTTTGGGACACAGAAGCCACAGCCTGTTGGAGCTGCTTGCTCAGTCGGCCTGTCACACCTCCTCCTCCTCCCACCGCTGGGAGCCCGCCCACACCGACTCCCTCCACCTGGGTCCCGGAGCGCCGCCGACCGACCGAACCCAACTGCAGGAGGAAGCATCACTATTCTATTCCTCGTTCTAACGGCAACCGACACACAACCGGCAGGCGCGCCAAATGTGCAAGTCCGAATGCGTGGTTATTCATCTCCTCTCTAACCTAGACTAGCCTATATATCTATAAGATAAATTCAGTTAATTTCAACAGTCATTTTGGAAGATAAAAAGGGTGTCAACGAGGGCAAGCAGAACAGAAGAGGTAGCCTATTTGATAGCGTCGCATCATCTCCGTGTTTTCTCTCTAGCTCGACTCGAACGCCTTGAACATCAGCTCCGTTCCATCCAGAATGTTGTCTGCTGAATGAAGAATCCTTGCCACCCTGCTGTGCTGCTCATGTGTTCTGGGTTTCTGACGGACCGTTCTGACTTCTTCAGCCGTATTTTTATTGACTGAACTGATAAACATTCGTCATTCTAACATTGATTGGAGTCAGAGGCTGACTGGAAATACATTTTGCCCTCACACCATCGTAACGCATGGTGGGAATTGTGCATCTTTTCAGTGTAAGTGCCATTTATTTATTCATGCATTCACTCTCTTCTTTGCTTGTCCTTTATGTTGCTGTGTATATTTGGTTGTGGAGAGAAGTAAATATACGCTAGATCATCTGGTGAGACTTGCTGTAGCCCTGTTGCGTTATAGCCGTGGTGAAATGTATCGGATACAACAAAGGTGATTGCTGAAGTGGGCAATGGTTCTTTATGAAAATGCTTAGTCAAAAATATTGTCAAAATATGAATATTATATGAATTGAAATAATCTATGATCTAGACTATGGAATTGCGGTTTATATTCATGCGCAACTGGATATGGTATTATTGGAAGAGAAGAGAATCTCTGTTGAAACAGACCTGTAAAAATATAACACTGATTTAATCAGCGGGCTTATTATGTTGTAGTTGTCATTTTTCATGTTCATTAGTCATAAGAGACAACCCTGGTGAAAGAATTGCCTGTGTATGCAACGTGGTTCTTTCCGCGCGTAATGGTTTCATACAAAGATGATTTGGGCAGGCAGGTCACCCGTGATAAGTCAGTATTCAACATCCATCCTTGTCTTAGGACATCGGGAGATGACGTGAAAATCGGCCACTAGGGGCAACAGTCACCTTCAACTACATTTCAGTTTTGCGTGTATGGCATATGGGTTTCAAGCGTCTGCCTCTGGTTCCCATGGTTTTATGTTCGAATCCAGCAGGATAAAAAGTTGTTTTTGATATTTTGGTTTTAAGTCGATCCCAAACCTTAACCGGAACTTTAAAAATTCGGAGTGATTCGGGGTGATCTGGTCTAGTGTGCTGGGGTGATGGAGTCTAGTGTGCTGGGGTGATGGAGTCTAGTGTGCTGGGGTGATGGAGTCTAGTGTGCTGGGGTGATGGAGTCTAGTGTGCTGGGGTGATGGAGTCTAGTGTGCTGGGGTGATGGAGTCTAGTATATGCTGTTGAATATCAATATACATGTCAGTATGTAGTAAATCCAATGTAATGACAATATTCATCTCAATATGTAGTATACAAAATGTAATAACAATATTAATGTCAGTATGTAGTATATACAATGTAATGACAATATTCATGTCAGTATGTAGTATACAAAATGTAACAAACAATATTCATGTCAGTATGTAGTATACAAAATGTAACAAACAATATTCATGTCAGTATGTAGTATATACAATTGAGTAATAATATTCATGTCAGTTTGAAAGAATGCTTTAATGTCCATGCCTGGCCAGCCTGTCTGCTCTCCCAACACATACTCACACACACACACACACACACACACACACACACACACACACACACACACACACACACACACACACACACACACACACACACACACACACACACACACACACACACACAACAATCTGTCACATCCAATGTCACCCCTTCGTCCTGTGGTAGGCCTGCCACGTCAGCTGACAATCCCCTGGAGTCTGGAGCCCTGAACCCGGTTTATTCAAGGGTCTTAGCAACACACTGTGGTGTCTGTGTTTCTGCTCTCCGTAGTTTTGGTCGCTCTTCTTTTAAAGGTTGACATCCGTGGGACTTTGCATGTCATTAGAACACCACCTGGCCCAACCCCCACAGAGGACCAGTCACATCTCCTCAATCCATCCTGATGTTTTTACTCTCAACCCACTGAGACTTTGTCCCACAAATCCTCACGTGAACCCCCCCCCCCCCCCCAAAAAAAAATCTAAATTGAAGTTGAAATGGGATTTATTTTAGGGGGCAGTGGTTGTATTGGTAGTGGTGGGGTAGCCTAGAGTTTTGGCAAAAGTTTAACACTGAAATTAAAAAGGGTTTGGTTTATATTTTCTCAATAGCTTTGGGAACTTGGTCTCCGCGGCAGTCAGCATGTCTCCTGTGAAAGGAAAGAAAGAAAAACACCGGGCAAGCTGCTGTGGTGATGGGGTCTAGGCTGCTGGGGTGATGGGGTCTAGGCTGCTGGGGTGATGGGGTCTAGGCTGCTGGGGTGATGGGTCTAGGCTGCTGGGGTGATGGGGTCTAGGCTGCTGGGGTGATGGGTCTAGTCTACTGGGGGGGTGGGGTCTAGTCTACTGGGGTGATGGGGTCTAGGCTGCTGGGGTGATGGGGTCTAGGCTGCTGGGGTGATGGGGTCTAGGCTGCTGGGGTGATGGGGTCTAGGCTGCTGGGGTGATGGGGTCTAGGCTGCTGGGGTGATGGGTCTAGTCTACTGGGGGGGTGGGGTCTAGTCTACTGGGGTGATGGGGTCTAGGCTGCTGGGGTGATGGGGTCTAGGCTGCTGGGGTGATGGGGTCTAGGCTGCTGGGGTGATGGGGTCTAGGCTGCTGGGGTGATGGGGTCTAGGCTGCTGGGGTGATGGGGTCTAGGCTGCTGGGGTGATGGGGTCTAGGCTGCTGGGGTGATGGGGTCTAGTCTGTTGGGGTGATGGGGTCTAGGCTGCTGGGGTGATGGGGTCTAGTCTGCTTGGGTGATGGGGTCTAGGCTGCTGGGGTGATGGGGTCTAGTCTACTGGGGTCTAGTCTACTGGGGTGATGGGGTCTAGGCTGTTGGGGTGATGGGGTCTAGTCTGCTTGGGTGATGGGGTCTAGGCTGCTGGGTTGATGGGGTCTAGGCTGCTGGGGTGATGGGGTCTAGTCTACTGGGGTGATGGGGTCTAGGCTGCTGGGGTGATGGGGTCTAGGCTGCTGGGGTGATGGGGTCTAGGCTGCTGGGGTGATGGGGTCTAGGCTGCTGGGGTGATGGGTCTAGTCTACTGGGGTGATGGGGTCTAGTCTACTGGGGTGATGGGGTCTAGGCTGCTGGGGTGATGGGGTCTAGGCTGCAGGGGTGATGGGGTCTAGTCTACTGGGGTGATGGGGTCTAGGCTGCTGGCGTGATGTGGTCTAGGCTGCTGGGGTGATCGGGTCTAGGCTGCTGGGGTGATGGGGTCTAGGCTGCTGGGGTGATGGGGTCTAGGCTGCTGGGGTGATGGGGTCTAGTCTGTTGGGGTGATGGGGTCTAGGCTGCTGGGTTGATGGGGTCTAGGCTGCTGGGGTGATGGGGTCTAGTCTGCTGGGGTGATGGGGTCTAGTCTGCTTGGGTGATGGGGTCTAGGCTGCTGGGGTGATGGGATCTAGGCTGCTGGGGTGATGGGGTCTAGTCTGTTGGGGTGATGGGGTCTAGGCTGCTGGGGTGATGGGGTCTAGGCTGCTGGGGTGATGGGGTCTAGTCTGCTGGGGTTGATGGGGTCTAGGCTGCTGGGGTGATGGGGTCTAGGCTGCTGGGGTGATGGGGTCTAGTCTGTTGGGGTGATGGGGTCTAGTCTGTTGGGGTGATGGGGTCTAGTCTGCTGGGATGATGGGGTCTAGGCTGCTGGGGTGATGGGGTCTAGGCTGCTGGGGTGATGGGGTCTAGTCTGCTTGGGTGATGGGGTCTAGGCTGCTGGGGTGATGGGGTCTAGTCTACTGGGGTCTAGTCTACTGGGGTGATGGGGTCTAGGCTGTTGGGGTGATGGGGTCTAGTCTGCTTGGGTGATGGGGTCTAGGCTGCTGGGGTGATGGGGTCTAGGCTGCTGGGGTGATGGGTTCTAGTCTACTGGGGTGATGGGGTCTAGGCTGCTGGGGTGATGGGGTCTAGGCTGCTGGGGTGATGGGGTCTAGGCTGCTGGGGTGATGGGGTCTAGGCTGCTGGGGTGATGGGGTCTAGGCTGCTGGGGTGATGGGGTGTAGGCTGCTGGGGTGATGGGGTCTAGGCTGCTGTGGTGATGGGGTCTAGGCTGCTGGGGTGATGTGGTCTAGGCTGCTGGGGTGATGGGGTGTAGGCTGCTGGGGTGATGGGGTCTAGGCTGCTGTGGTGATGGGGTCTAGGCTGCTGGGGTGATGGTGTCTAGTCTGTTGGGGTGATGGGGTCTAGGCTGCTGGGGTGATGGGGTCTAGGCTGCTGGGGTGATGGGGTCTAGTCTGCTGGGATGATGGGGTCTAGTCTGCTTGGGTGATGGGGTCTAGGCTGCTGGGGTGATGGGGTCTAGGCTGCTGGGGTGATGGGGTCTAGTCTGTTGGGGTGATGGGGTCTAGGCTGCTGGGGTGATGGGGTCTAGGCTGCTGGGGTGATGGGGTCTAGTCTGCTGGGGTGATGGGGTCTAGGCTGCTGGGGTGATGGGGTCTAGGCTGCTGGGGTGATGGGGTCTAGTCTGTTGGGGTGATGGGGTCTAGTCTGTTGGGGTGATGGGGTCTAGTCTGCTGGGATGATGGGGTCTAGGCTGCTGGGGTGATGGGGTCTAGGCTGCTGGGGTGATGGGGTCTAGTCTGCTTGGGTAATGGGGTCTAGGCTGCTGGGGTGAAGGGGTCTAGTCTACTGGGGTCTAGTCTACTGGGGTGATGGGGTCTAGGCTGTTGGGGTGATGGGGTCTAGTCTGCTTGGGTGATGGGGTCTAGGCTGCTGGGAGGATGGGGTCTAGGCTGCTGGGGTGATGGGTTCTAGTCTACTGGGGTGATGGGGTCTAGGCTGCTGGGGTGATGGGGTCTAGGCTGCTGGGGTGATGGGGTCTAGGCTGCTGGGGTGATGGGGTCTATGCTGCTGGGGTGATGGGGTCTAGGCTGCTGGGGTGATGGGGTCTAGGCTGCTGGGGTGATGGGTCTAGTCTACTGGGGTGATGGGGTCTAGGCTGCTGGGGTGATGTGGTCTAGGCTGCTGGGGTGATGTAGTCTAGGCTGCTGGGGTGATGGGGTCTAGGCTGCTGGGGTGATGGGGTCTAGGCTGCTGGGGTGATGGGGTCTAGTCTGTTGGGTTGATGGGTTCTAGGCTGCTGGGGTGATGGGGTCTAGGCTGCTTGGGTGATGGGGTCTAGGCTGCTGGGGTGATGGGGTCTAGTCTGCTGGGGTGATGGGGTCTAGTCTGTTGGGGTGATGGGGTCTAGGCTGCTGGGGTGATGGGGTCTAGTCTGCTGTGGTGATGGGGTCTAGGCTGCTGGGGTGATGGGGTCTAGGCTGCTGGGGTGATGGGGTCTAGTCTGTTGGGGTGATGGGGTCTATTCTGTTGAGGTGATGGGGTCTAGTCTGCTGGGATGATGGGGTCTAGGCTGCTGGGGTGATGGGGTCTAGGCTGCTGGGGTGATGGGGTCTAGTCTGCTTGGGTGATGGGGTCTAGGCTGCTGGGGTGATGGGGTCTAGTCTACTGGGGTCTAGTCTACTGGGGTGATGGGGTCTAGGCTGTTGGGGTGATGGGGTCTAGTCTGCTTGGGTGATGGGGTCTAGGCTGCTGGGGTGATGGGGTCTAGGCTGCTGGGGTGATGGGGTCTAGTCTACTGGGGTGATGGGGTCTAGGCTGCTGGGGTGATGGGGTCTAGGCTGCTGGGGTGATGGGGTCTAGGCTGCTGGGGTGATGGGGTCTAGGCTGCTGGGGTGATGGGGTCTAGGCTGCTGGGGTGATGGGGTCTAGTCTGTTGGGGTGATGGGGTCTAGGCTGCTGGGGTGATGGGGTCTAGGCTGCTGGGGTGATGGGGTCTAGGCTGCTGGGGTGATGGGGTCTAGGCTGCTGGGGTGATGGGGTCTAGTCTGTTGGGGTGATGGGGTCTAGGCTGCTGGGGTGATGGGGTCTAGGCTGCTGGGGTGATGGGGTCTAGTCTGCTGGGGTGATGGGGTCTAGGCTGCTGGGGTGATGGGGTCTAGTCTGCTTGGGTGATGGGGTCTAGGCTGCTGGGGTGATGGGGTCTAGTCTACTGGGGCAATGCAGGTGTAGAAGCACGGTGGCTAGGAAAAACTCCCTAGAAAGGCCAAAGCCTAGGAAGAAACCTAGAGAGGAACCAGGCTATGTGGGGTGGCCAGTCCTCTTCTGGCTGTGCCGTGTGGAGATTATAACAGAACATGGCCAAGATGTTCAAATGTTCATAAATGACCAGCATGGTCCAATAATAATAAGGCAGAACAGTTGAAACTGGAGCAGCAGCACGGCCAGGTGGACTGGGGACAGCAAGGAGTCATCATGTCAGGTAGTCCTGAGACATGGTCCTAGGACTCAGGTCCTCCGAGAGAGAGAAAGAAAGAGAGAAAGAGAGAATTAGAGAGAGCACACTTAAAATCACACAGTACACCGAACAGGACAGGAGAAGTACTCCAGATATGACAAACTGACCCCAGCCCCCGACACAAACTACTGCAGCATAAATACTGGAGGCTGAGACATGTAGTTAAATTACTAGTTGAACTACCACAAAGCTACGGCAACATTTTGTTTACTGCTCCCTAATACTTTTAGCTAGCTGTGATAATACTTATTGCTATGAGGAAATCAATAAATGTTCATCATTTGATTGTTCTGACTGGTCGGACTGTAGGCTAGACACACAACTTGAAACTGGCTTTTTAATTACCACTCAGCATGTGTTTGAAGAGAAAAACATAGAAACAGTGAGAATGACATGTATCTCATCCTGGAATATCCAAGGCCTGAGGTCATCTGTCTTTGGCCTAAAGAGCAGGAACCTGGACTTCATCAAATAAATCGTGAATACAGACATTGTCATCCTACAAGAAACATGTTATAGAGGACACGGACCCACTGGTTGTCCTCTAGGTTACAGAGAGCTGGTAGTCCCATCCACCACACTAACAGGTGTGAAACAGGGAAGGGACTCAGTGGGTATGCTAATTTGGTATAGAGCAGATCTAACTCACTCCATTAAATTAATCAAAACAGGAACATTTTACATCTGGCTAGAAATTCAAAAGGAAATGAAAAATGTCCTCCTGTGTGCTACAGTATATCCCCCCATTATAATCTCCATACTTTAATGAAGACAGCTTCTCCATCCTGGAGGGGGAAATCAATCATTTCCAAGCCCAGGGATATGTACTAGTCTGTGGTGACCTAAATGCCAGAACAGGAGAATAACCTGACACCCTCAGCACACAGGGTGACAAACACCTACCTGGAGGTGACAGCATTCCCTCCCCCATATGCCCCCCTAGGCACAACTACGACAACATAACCAACAAAAACGGGTCACAACGGTAGGCTTCGAGGGGACTCCTATGGTAGATACACCTATAGCTCATCTCTTGGCAGTAGTACTGTAGACTACTTTATCACTGACCTCAACCCAGAGTCTCTCAGAGCGTTCACAGTGAGCCCACTGACACCCCTATCAGATCACAGCAAAATCACAGTCTACTTGAACAGAGCAATACTCAATCATGAGGCATCAAAGCCAAAGGAACTGAGTAACATTAAGAAATGTAATAGATGGAAGGAAAGTATTGTGGAAACCTACCAAAAAACAATTAGGCAACAACACATTCAATCCCTTTTAGACAACTTCCTGGACAAAACATTACACTGTAATAATAGTGAAGGTATAAAATCTTAACAGTATATTTGATCAGGTTCCCCATCAAATCTAAAAATATCAAGCAGAAAACTGAAGAAAATGAACAACAATGACAAATGGTTTGATGAAGAATGCAAAAACCTGAGAAAGAAATTGAGAAATCTGTCCAGCCAAAAACATTGAGACCCAGAAAACCTGAGTCTACACCTTCACTATGGTGAATCACTAAAACAATACAGAAATACACTACGGAAAAATACACTACGGAAACAGCACTTCAGAAATCAGCTCAATGTAATTGAAGAATCAATACAATCAAACCACTTCTGGTATAATTGCAAAACGTGAAACAAACAACAACACGAAGAGTTATCTATCCAAAATGGAGATGTATGGGTAAACCACTTCTCCAATCTTTTTGCCTCTACAACAAAGAACAAACAGCAAAAACATATACATGATCAAATACAAATCTTAGGATCAAATATTAAAGGCTACCAGAACCCACTGGATTTTCTAATTACCTTGAATGAACTACAGGACAAAATAAAAACCCTCCAACCCAACAAGGCCTGTGGTGTTGATGGTATCCTCAATGAAATGATCAAATATACAGACAACAAATTCCAATGGGCTGTATGTACTAAAACTCTTTAACATCATCCTCAGCTCTGGCATCTTTCCCAATATTTGGAACCATGGACTGATCACCCCAATCCACAAAAGTGGAGACACATTTGACCCCAATAACTACTGTGGGATATGCGTCAACAGCAACCTTGGGAAAATCCTGCACTATTATTAATAGCATACTTGTACATTTCCTCAATGAAAACAATGAACTGAGCAAATGTCAAATTGGCTTTTTACCAAATTATCGTACGACAGACCCGTGTTCACCCTGCACACCCTGATAGACAAACAAACAAACCTTCTTCTCATGCTTTGTTGATTTCAAAAAAGCCTTTGACTCAATTTGGCATGAGGGTCTGCTATCCAAATTGATGGAAAGTGGTGTTGGGGGTAAAACATACGACATTATAAAATCCAAGTACACAAACAACAAGTGTGCGGTTAAAATTGGCAAAAAAACACACATTTCTTCCCACAGGGTTGTTGGGTGAGACAGGGATGCAGCTTAAGCCCCACCCTCTTCAACATATATATCAATGAATTGGCATGGGCACTAGAAAAGTCTGCAGCACCTGGCCTCACCCTGCTAGAATCTGAAGTCAAATGTTTACTGTTTGCTGATGATCTGGTGCTTCTGTCACCAACCAAGGAGGGCCTACAGCAGCACCTAGATCTCATGCACAGATTCAGCCTGACCTGGGCCCTGACAGACCTGGGCCCTGACAGACCTGGGCCCTGACAGACCTGGGCCCTGACAGTAAATCTCAGTAAGACCAAAAAATAATGGTGTTCAAAAAAGGTCCAGTTGCCAGGACCACAAATATAAAGTCCATCTAGACACCGTTGCTCTAGAGCACACATAAATCTTGCTTGTTTGTAGGTGACCAAATACTTATTTTCCACCATAATTTGCAAATAAATGCATTAAAATCCTACAATGTGATTTTCTGGATTTTTTCCCCCTCATTTTGTCTGTCATAGTTGAAGTGTACCTATGATGAACATTACAGGCCTCTCTCATCTTTTTAAGTGGGAGAACTTGCACAATTGGTGGCTGACTAAATACTTTTTTGCCCCACTGTACATTGGCCTAAACATCAGCACCACAGGTAACTTCCACAAAGCTGTGAACGATCTGAGAGACAAGGCAAGAAGGGCATTCTATGTCCTCAAAAGGAACATAAATCCTAATTCGACATACCAATTAGGATCTGACTAAAAATACTTGAATCAGTTATAGAACCCATTGCCCTTTATGGTTGTGAGGTCTGGGGTCTGCTCACCAACCAACAATTCACAAAATGGGACAAACACCAAATTGAGACTCTGCATGCAGAATTCTGCAGAAATATCCTCTGTGTGCAACTTAAAACACCAAATAATGCATGCAGAGCAGAATTAGACCGAGACTCGCTGGCTGGTCTGGCTGACTGGTCTGGACTTAATGGCTGACTGGCTAGACTTGCTGACTGGATTGGCTGGCTGGACTTACTGGCTGGTCCGGCTGGCTGCACTTACTGCCTGGTTTGGCTGGACTTAATGGCTGGCTGGACTTACTGGCTGGCTGGATTTACAGGCTGGTTGGACTTGCTGACTGGATTGGCTGGCTGGACTTACTGGCTGGTCCGGCTGGCTGCACTTACTGGCTGGTTTGGCTGGACTTACTGGCTGGCTGGACTTACTGGCTGGCTGGACTTACTGGCTGGCTGGACTTACTGGCTGACTGGTTGGACTTACCGGTTGGTCTGGCTGGCTGATATGACTGGCTGGCTGGCTAGACTTGCTGACTGATATGGCTGGCTGGACTTAATGGCTGGTCCGGCTGGTCTGGCTGGCTGGACTTATTGGCTGGCTGGCTAGACTTGCTGACTGATTTGGCTGGCTGGACTTACTGGCTGGTCTGGCTGGACTTACTGGCAGGTCTGGCTGGCTGGACTTACTGGCTGGTCTGGCTGGCTGGACTTAATGGCTGGTCTGGCTTGCCTTACTGGCTGGTCTGTTTGGCCTGCTGTGATTCTGGCAGGCTGGACTTACTGGCTGGTCTGTCTGGCCTGCTGTGATTCTGGCTGGACTTTGGCTCTGTATGTCTGCAGGTTGTAGCTGTCTGTCTGTTAGGGACCATCTCCCCAGCCACCAGGCTGTCCACTTGCCTCACACCTGTTCTGTTCTGTTGTGGAGTCACATTTAGTGGAGTGGTGTACTGTTGGATAGATAGGAGACAGAATGGTGTACTGTTGGATAGATAGGGGACAGGGTGGTGTACTGTTGGATAGATAGGGGACAGGGTGGTGTACTGTTGGATAGATAGGAGACAGAGTGGTGTACAGTTGGATAGATAGGAGACAGAGTGGTGTACTGTTGGATAGATAGGAGACAGAATGGTGTACTATTGGATAGATAGGGGACAGGGTGGTTTACTGTTGGATAGATAGGAGACAGAATGTTGTACTGTTGGATAGATAGGGGACAGGGTGGTGTACTGTTGGATAGATAGGAGACAGAATGGTGTACTGTTGGATAGATAGGAGACAGAATGGTGTACAGTTGGATAGATAGGAGACAGAATGGTGTACAGTTGTATAGATAGGAGACAGAATGGTGTACAGTTGTTTAGATAGGAGACAGAATGGTGTACAGTTGTATAGATAGGAGACAGAATGGTGTACAGTTGTTTAGATAGGAGACAGAATGGTGTACAGTTGTATAGATAGGAGAAACAGCCCAAGACCATTTTTCCTGCTCCACCAATAGAGTATGGAAGAGCCAAGCGCTGGAATAACTACAGCGCTGATTGTTCTGTTGTTGGACCACAACCAGGTGTGTTATCTGGATCCTGCCCACCCTCATTGATGATGTCACACCCTGCATTCCAAATGGCCCCCTATTCCATATAATGGCCACTGCTTTTGACCGGAGTCGTATGGGGCCCTGGTGAGAAGTAGTGCACTAAATAGGGAAAATAGTGCCATTTGGGACACCTGATTTTGACACCTTTTTGTAAACCAACCAAGTTCACCGGCACCTTTCTCATCAGTCCTCTGGCTTATTTTACATCTTTAGTGGAAATATGCAGTATTACAATGACAAATATCTCTACATTATACAAATTTGTATTTACATTTATTGTAATTATTTTATTAATATATATACCACAATCAAATAGGCACATTTGACATACAATAAAAGCATTGGTTCTATTAAACAGAGAAATGTTGGAAATAAAAACATAAATAAATAATAGATAATAAAATTCAAGAAAGAAATCAACAAAACAAATATCCAAAGTGTCAGCGATCAGATTATTATTATTATTATTATTATTATTATTATTATTATAACAACAGGGCTCTTTTGGATTGAACTGAACAGATTCAGAAGTCCCAGGCCCCGGGGAGTTTTAAATGTTGTAGCGTAGGCGTAGCGGTAACTGCCAGTATGAAGAAAATACTAGAGTAAACAAGGGTGTTTCCTTCATTTTAGTCGATACCTGGGGCCTGTTGCACAAAACTAGGATAAGGGATTAAGCCAGGATATCTTGGTGATCCTGGCTCAATTGATCCGTAATCCGGTTGCACTAAAGATGGATAGGGGGCAGGAGGATATGTTATGGTATAAATTACCATGGAGATTTATTCTGTGGAGCTAGCCTGCTCCAGACCAGGCTAAATTCCAGGATCTATTTAATCTCATCCCTAATGTCAGTCAGCAGTCACCACAAATGGAAACCAATAGTTATTTCACTGCTCACTATACATTGTTATCACATATAACTAGACCCACTGTTATTTAAACGTTTGTGATCATTAATTTCAATGATTTTGGATAAAAAATGATTTTTAGATGATGTTGCTATCATTAGATAATTTACAGTTTCCCATAGACTATAAGGCTATATATAAAATGCTAGAATATTAGGGCCACAGAGGGGAAAAAAACACAAGTCATAATATTGTAACCAGTTGTTTTAAAGGAGGACAGTTGTTAAAATGACAGATGTGGGGCATTTCGTGAAATTGTACTTCAGTATGGTTTCATAAACAAAGACATGCTGATGTGCCAGAATATTAAGTATCACATTGTCATAAGTATCAAAACTGTAAAAACAATATGTAGCTTTTCTGCAGAAAGAACCAGCCTCATAAATTTATGACTTTATCCTTTTTCTTCAGTGTGGCCCTAGTACTCTGTCATATAAACAAATACACATTCCATATGAATATAAAAACACAATGTGTAACATTATGTTCCTTTATTGAATAAGGACAAAACAAAGCAGGTAAACCATCAGCTCCTTTCAAAACTGAAGTCACAGTGACTCTACAAGATGGAAAGCACAGAATCTAAGCATATTATACAAAATGATACATATACAGACCTTTGAATGTGTATAACACACCCTGCATGTCTGCACACTAAAATAAATGCAGGACAAATCCATACACATCAACTGAACAGACAAATGAATGGATGCAGTAGCCTCCCTGCAGCCTTGTATTACACACAGTATACCGCACAAACATCATAAGAGGCCAAATTCGTCAAAAAACGAACCCAAAAAAACCCAAATTCCTCTGCCACCGCAGGACATATTTAACCAAAATTGAAAGCACACATACTAACTAAAATAATTCAACACATATTGGTCCCTCAGCAGCCGACCACTGTCGTCATCAGGGAAGATTGCCGGATTGTCCCAGTCCATGGCTGGTGGCACTCTGGGGGCCCTCTCCTTCCTCAGGCAGGCCACATTGTGAAGGACAGCACAAGCCACAGTAATATCACATGCCCTAACAGGGCTGACCCTTAATTTGTGAAGGCAGTGAAAGCGTGCCTTCAGGAGGCCAAAGGTCATTTCAACTCTGGCCCTGGTCCTGGCATGGGCATGGTTGTAGGCCTGCTGTGCTTCCTGGGGGTCTGTGAAAGGTGTCAGGAGAAAAGGCTGGCAGCCATACCCCCTGTCTCCCAGCAACACACCAGAGAATTCACCTGTCAACACAAAATCTCATCATTACTACCTCATAAACACAGTGATATTCTTGACACAGCCATGATGGTTATAAATAGGGGTTGTGTGGCTTACCTTGTGATAGGCACTGATAGATTTCAGAGGCCCGAAAGATTCTGGAGTCATGGACTGAGCCAGGCCATTTTGCCACAACATTGCTGATCACACAGTCAGCATTGCAGACCATCTGAAATCATAAGATGAGGAATATTACACCAATCAATGCACATCACTGGCAATGCAGAGTGTTCGTCAATGGACAATATCAAAAAGTTATGTTCACCTGAACATTAATGCTGTGAAAGGATTTCCTATTCACAAAATCGGCCTCATGGGCACCTGAGGGGGCTTTTATCCTTATGTGTGTGCAGTCCACTGCACCAATGACATTGGGGAAACCTGTCACACAAAGTAATGAGTATCCTACTATGTGTTAACAGTTGTCCTGTAATTTGTAGATCCTCTTACCTGCAATCCTATAGAACTCCTCTTTGATGTCACAGAGTCTTCTGTGGCCAGGGAAGGAGATGAAGACATCTGCTAATGCTTTGATAGCCAGACACACACTCCTTATTGTGCGGCAAATTGTGGCCTTGTTCAGCTGTTCTGCATCCCCCACTGAGTACAGGAAGGCTCCACTAGCAAAAAAGCGCAAGGCCACACAAACCATTTGCTCCACACTCAGTGCATGGCTCCGTGCAGTGCGGTGCTTAATCCTGGGACCCAGTAGTCTGCATAGATACCTGATGCCATCTGCAGAAAACCTGTATCTTTCATATAGATGGTCATCAGGGAAGGCCAGTGGGTCCAACCGGTCCCTGAAGACCCTTTCTCACCTGAAGGCTCTCCTCAGCACAAGTGCTTCTTCATCCACCACATCTCGCACGAATGGGCATGCCATTGTCAGAGCAGAAAGGAACACACAATTTTGGGCCTTCATATAGGCTAGTGGCCACACCTGGTGCTGGGGGGGGTGGGCAAAAGAGGGCGATGCCTTATAACGATGACTTGGTTGTACTGATTGCTGGGAAAATAAAAAAAACCTTAGAAAGATGCCACCGTCCTGTGTGCTCACAATAAGAGCTCATATGTCATGGCTCACTTGACTTTACGAGAATATACCTAATTTTTATTTTGAGCTGTGTCATCTTCTTGGAGCTGGGGGAGGAAAGAAAAATAATGATTAATACATTTGTGTTACATTTAGCATACAGTGTACATTGAAGGCATATCTCACCTCCCTCTCAAGTTTTTTTATTTCAAGGTCCAGTTTCCTAATTGTCCTCTTTTTTATTTCGAACTCCAGTGCAAGATTTTCCATCTTTTTCTTCTTGTACTGAATGTCTATGTCTGCCAGTTCTATTTGGCACCGGAGGTGGTTGCCATACAACTTTCTGATAGCTTGTGAGCTCTGTGAACACAATACAATTAGCGCAGCTGGAATTTGGCAGGAATTTGTCCTTTTATTAATACGCACTATGTTGCCAGGCTGGTTTTCCCACTGTATAGCATCTGGGTCCTGTAAAAGAAATTAGATTTTTTGATTTTGATGAGGACTCCTCACCATTGTAGAGTAAATAGTACTTTCACAGTCTTAACATGATACCTCATGCCTTCTGGAATCCAGAGAGATGGTCTCCTCCTCATCATCGTCTCCATCATGTGCTGTTGCTGCTGCACTGGGGCCTTCACCCTATCACATTTAATCGGATTCATATTGAAGCTAGTAGACAAGACATGCCAGGCCTACAGTATGCCTTTGATGGAGTACTCACTGGATCAGCATCGTCTGGTGCTTGTGCTGGTGGCTCTAACAGGAACACAGTGCTGCCAGACACTGCAAGGCAATAGGTAAACCAAAGTCAGACAGTCCAAATTGATTCAATATGAATGTGGTTGTATCCCATGTAGAGATGGAAGGACATACCTTGAATGAAGCGGGTGGCATCTTGGGAGGAACCTATGCTCGTCTCTTTCCCCCCAGGGATCCCCTCTAAGACGGGCCTTTATTTAGCTCCAAGGCCATGTCCTCTGCTGGGGTAAGGTCAGCCTTTGGTGACCCACCACCCGTGCCTTGTCTGTGGGTATTCTTTTTCACTGCTAAAACAGTACAGACAATGTGTGAGCAGGCACCTTCTGGGTACAATATATGCTTGTGCTTTGTTAAATATTAGTCAGGGACCATACCATTCTGCAGAATGTTCTTGTATTTGATTTTGACCTGCTGCCATGTCCGTTTTGGCCCGTTCATGTTTAATCTACACACACACACACACACACACACACACACTTAATGGAGTCACACTGCAAAAAATTACTTGGTATTTTTGTCTTGTTTTCAGTAAAAATATCAACAATTTTATCATAGCTTTATACAGTGTGATGGAGTTACTTTACACAATTTCACTCATATCTGCAGTGCATTTCAATAAAAAAAATTAACCGTTTCATAATTACAGTACAACTGCATTTTTGGAGATGTGAATTAAATATTTGAATTGTAATTGTGATGTTTCAGCGGAGCGGTGAGTGTGTAATTGTGCACTACTTACGCATTCAGGCGGTCTGCAATACTTTGCCACGCTTTTTCTCTTTGCTTTATCACTGTGGCGGTGTTGCCTTTCTTCTTAATTATATCTTTTACCTCCTCGTATGCCTCCATGAGGATTTGTGCTTCCGACGGGGAAAAGTACGCGGCTCTAGTTGCCATGGTAAATCAGTTAATCTGTGATCTGTGGCGGGGTCTATTTGAGTGAGCCGTGAGCGCGCACCTATCCAGGATTGGTTTCACCTGGCTTAATGAATCCGTGTCTGCTCATCCTGGCTTGGTCTTTGTGCAACCAATTAAGCCTGGACGCACATGTTTTGGCTTCATTGAGCTCAGCTGAGTCATTTATCCCGGATGTCTTAATTCTACTTTTGTGCAACAGGCCCCTGGATGCGCTTGTGATCAAACATAATCAACAGTTATTTTTTTATAAACTATTGATCCTCTGTGGCTAAATGATGCCCTCTGGTGTGATTTGAATATTGCGAGCAGGCTCCTGTGGTTGGATAATAAAAAAACATATATATCAAAAGGACTTTGCCTCTTGGACCCGCTATGGGCTTGGATCTGATTGGTCAGTCACATGTCTTTGCCTCTTGGACCCGCTATGGGCTTGGATCTGATTGGTCAGTCACATGTCTTTGCCTCTTGGACCCGCTATGGGCTTGGGTCTGATTGGTCAGTCACATGTCTTTGCCTCTTGGACCCGCTATGGGCTTGGATCTGATTGGTCAGTCACATGTCTTTGCCTCTTGGACCCGCTATTGGCTTGGATCTGATTGGTCAGTCACATGTCATTGCCTCTTGGACCCGCTATGGGCTTGGGTCTGATTGGTCAGTCACATGTCTTTGCCTCTTGGACCCGCTATGGGCTTGGGTCTGATTGGTCAGTCACATGTCTTTTTTTATTTACTTAAAAAAAAAAAAAAAAATCAGTTAGCCAATCAAGGCCAACCTAGTCTCAGAGCGGCAACAGGCAGCAGCAGGCTGTCTACACTACAGGAGGCTGGTGGCACGTTCATTGGGGAGGACGGGTTCGTGGTAACGGCTGGAGCAGAATCAGTGGAATGGTATCAAATACATCCAACACATGTTTTTAATAGTTTCATCCGAGTTCTCCAGAGATTATTTGGTGCTTCCTTTTGGATATTTAGGATAATTCTGTTTGCACATTTCCTGTTGGGTATTTCTCCCAGCGCTTATAATTGTAATTACAGGTCGGATGCCAAACCTCACCTCCATGTAGTGCATTTGGTAAAATGACTCTATAGAATATTTTGCACCAGATTTGGATTGGAATATGTCATTTTGAGAATTGTCATTTTATGGAGTAAAATGCTTTGCAGGATTTTTTTTCTAGTTCATTCACTGCCAGATCAAATCCACCAGAGGCACTGGTTGTTAGTCCCAGGACAACCATGGTATTTCCTGTTCCAGGTAGTTGGACATGTTCAACCATGGTATTTCCTGTTCCAGGTAGTTGGACATGTTCAACCATGGTATTTCCTGTTCCAGGTAGTTGGTCATGTTCAACCATGGTATTTCCTGTTCCAGGTAGTTGGACATGTTCAACCATGGTATTTCCTGTTCCAGGTAGTTGGTTCAACCATGGCATTTCCAGTTCCAGGTAGTTGGACATGTTCAACCATGGTATTTCCTGCTCCAGGTAGTTGGACATGTTCAACCATGGTATTTCCAGTTCCAGGTAGTTGGTTCAACCATGGTATTTCCTCATTTGAAGGAGTGTCTGCTGCTCTGATTCCTTCCCTTTTTCTGCTAAATCATGACCTTGGTTTTCTGAAAGTTGATTGTCCAGTTGATGTTGTATTCCTATAGAAGGTTGGTGACAGTAGGTCATCTGTTGATGACAGTAGGTCATCTGATCTGTTGGGGACAGTAGGTCATCTGATCTGTTGGTGGCAGTAGGTCATCTGGGTAGACCCTGATCTGTTGGGGACAGTAGGTCATCTGGGTAGACCCTGATCTGTTGGGGACAGTAGGTCATCTGATCTGTTGGTGACAGTAGGTCATCTGGGTAGACCCTGATCTGTTGGTGACAGTAGGTCATCTGATCTGTTGGGGACAGTAGGTCATCTGGGTAGACCCTGATCTGTTGGTAACATTAGGTAATCTGGGTAGACCCTGATCTGTTGGGGACAGTAGGTCATCTGGGTAGACCCTGATCTGTTGGGGACAGTAGGTCATCTGATCTGTTGGTGACAGTAGGTCATCTGATCTGTTGGTGGCAGTAGGTCATCTGGGTAGACCCTGATCTGTTGGTGACAGTAGGTCATCTGGGTAGACCCTGATCTGTTGGGGACAGTAGGTCATCTGGGTAGACCCTGATCTGTTGGGGACAGTAGGTCATCTGATCTGTTGGTGACAGTAGCTCATCTGATCTGTTGGTGACAGTAGCTCATCTGATCTGTTGGTGACAGTAGCTCATCTGATCTGTTGGTGACAGTAGGCCACCTGGGTATACCTTGATCTGTTGGGGACAGTAGGTCAAGGTAATCTGATCTGTTGGGGACAGTAGGTCATCTGGGTAGAGCAGGAATCTGACCTCATCTTTGAGGGTGAGTCCAGGGGCTGCAGATTGGTCCAACAACACTGCTAGTGTCCCCCCCTCTCTCTGCTGCAGCTCCACCTTCACTACACACAGCTCCTCTCTGAGGACAACATGTCCCCCCCTCTCTCTCTGCTGCAGCTCCACCTTCACTACACACAGCTCCTCTCTGAGGACAACATGTCCCCCTCTCTCTCTCTGCTGCAGCTCCACCTTCACTACACACAGCTCCTCTCTGAGGACAACATGTCCCCCCCTCTCTCTCTGCTGCAGCTCCACCTTCACTACACACAGCTCCTCTCTGAGGACAACATGTCCCCCCCCCCTCTCTCTGCTGCAGCTCCACCTTCACTACACACAGCTCCTCTCTGAGGACAACATGTCCCCCCCTCTCTCTCTGCTGCAGCTCCACCTTCACTACACACAGCTCCTCTCTGAGGACAACATGTCCCCCCCTCTCTCTCTGCTGCAGCTCCACCTTCACTA
>NC_092178.1:2262874-2367874 GCF_045791955.1 Oncorhynchus clarkii lewisi
GAGAGGGTGGAGAGAGTGTGTGAGAGAGAGGGAGTCTGCGGAGAGAGAGAGAAAGTGTGAGATGGAGATCGATGGAGAGGAAGGAGAGAGTGTGTGTGTGTGTGAGAGAGAGAGAGAGAGAGAGAGAGAGATACTGGAGAGAGAGAGAGATGCTGGAGAGAGAGGGAGAGGGAGAGGGAGGAGAGAGTGAGAGAGAGACAAGAGAGAGAGAGAGAGAGAGAGAGAGAGAGAGAGAGAGAGATTGAGAATATTGATAGTGTTTAACTAGTATATTTGGTATATACAGGGATCTGTGCCAATGTAAAAACTGTGAATATAAATCGGTTAATTGCAGCAGCATAGCAGTGATATACTCCAGATATTTGTTGAACCCAGAATGAATCCAACCTGGCAGCATCTACATCCACTAGCTAGCAGCCTCATAAAGCCAAGCGGCGGTGTATTTTGTTGTTCATATGCAATTCTCCTGGACCTGGATTAAATTGGATTGTGATTTCAATAGGCACTTTCTGCTTTGACCATGGCTGCATTCCAAATGGCCCTATTCGCTCTGGTAATAAATAGTGCATTATGTAGGGAGTAAAATAGTGCATTATATAGGGAATAAAATAGTGCATAATATAGGGAATACAATAGTGCATAATATAGGGAATGAAATAGTGCATAATATAGGGAATACAATAGTGCATTATATAGGGAATAAAATAGTGCATTATATAGGGAATAAAATAGTGCATTATATAGGGAATAAAATAGTGCATAATATAGGGAATAAAATAGTGCATAATATAGGGAATACAATAGTGCATTATATAGGGAATAAAATAGTGCATTATATAGGGAATAAAATAGTGCATTATATAGGGAATAAAATAGTGCATAATATAGGGAATACAATAGTGCATTATATAGTGCATTATATAAAAATAAATAGTGCATTATATAGGGAATAAAATAGTGCATAATATAGGGAATACAATAGTGCATAATATAGGGAATGAAATAGTGCATAATATAGGGAATACAATAGTGCATTATATAGGGAATAAAATAGTGCATAATATAGGGAATACAATAGTGCATTATATAGGGAATAAAATAGTGCATAATATAGGGAATAAAATAGTGCATAATATAGGGAATACAATAGTGCATTATATAGGGAATAAAATAGTGCATTATATAGGGAATAAAATAGTGCATTATATAGGGAATAAAATAGTGCATAATATAGGGAATACAATAGTGCATAATATAGGGAATGAAATAGTGCATTATATAGGGAAGAAAATAATGCATTATATAGGGATTAAAATAGTGCATAATATGGGGGATGAAATAGTGCATAATATAGGGATACAATAGTGAATTATATAGTCCATTATATAGGGAATACAATAGTGCATTATATAAAAATAAATAGTGCATAATATAGGGAATACAATAGTGCATAATATAGGGAATAAAATAGTGCATTATATAGGGAATGAAATAGTGCATAATATAGGGGATAAAATAGTGCATAATATAGGGAATAAAATAGTGCATAATATAGGGAATAAAATAGTGCATTATATAGGGAATAAAATAGTGCATTATATAGGGAATACAATAGTGCATAATATAGGGAATGAAATAGTGCATTATATAGGGAAGAAAATAATGCATTATATAGGGATTAAAATAGTGCATAATATGGGGGATGAAATAGTGCATTATATAGGGAATAAAATAGTGCATAATATAGGGAATACAATAGTGCATAATATAGGGAATACAATAGTGCATAATATAGGGAATACAATAGTGCATAATATAGGGAATAAAATAGTGCATTATATAGGGAATGAAATAGTGCATTATATAGGGATACAATAGTGCATTATGTTGGGCATAGGATGCCATTTGCCACACCACCTTAGTGTTACGGACTCTGTGGAGGGACAAAGGGAGTTGGGGTGTTGCGGAGAGAAGAATGATTGTGTTGTCTAATGATCAGCAGGTGCCTGGTGCTGTGTAGAGAAGAATGATTGTGTTGTCTAACGATCAGCAGGTGCATGCTTCTGAGATAAACTGTCAGCGTCATTTATTATCAGGAGGGATGATTCATAAAATGGGAGCTTCATTCTAGGACTACTGACATCTTCAGGAGTGATAAGTAGACATTTTGTCTTAATCTGTTGTCATCTAGTACTGTCTTATGTGCTAGCTAGCACCCTCTACTTTAAGTGTTCTCTGTCTTCCCGGTAGCGTTGTTAGCTAGCACCCTCTACTTTAAGTGTTCTCTGTCTTCCCGGTAGCGTTGTTAGCTAGCACCCTCTACTTTAAGTGTTCTCTGTCTTCCCGGTAGCGTTGTTAGCTAGCACCCTCTACTTTAAGTGTTCTCTGTCTTCCTGGTAGCGTTGTTAGCTAGCACCCTCTACTTTAAGTGTTCTCTGTCTTCCCGGTAGCGTACTGTGCTCGGTGCTCATAACTTGAAGATGATTGTTGACACATCAACCAGGATCAAGGAGCAGGGGAATTTGTGATTGTTGTTGTCTTCGTACTCAGTGGCTGTATTGGAAAGGGAGTGGTTTCTCCTCTCCTAGGCAATCGGCAATTACTATCGGGAGACAATTAGCAATTAGTGTTAGTACTTCAGTCTAAGTACTAAGACTGCTGTCAAAACAAAGAGGGTTCTGCCGAGTTACTCGAGGAAGAACGAGAGGAAGGCCTAGTTATTTACATTTTTATTTTAATTTTGTAGCTTTTTGCAACTATACTGAACAAAAAAATATAAACGCAACATGTAAAGTGTTGGTCCTATGTTTCATGAGCTGAAATAAAAAATTAAAGTAAGTCCAACCGGCCTCACAACTGCTGACCACGTGTAACCACACCAGCCCAGGACCTCCACATCCGGCTTCTTCACCTGCGGGATCGTCTGAGACCAGCCACCCAGACAGTTGATGAAACTGAGGAGCATTTCTGTCTGTAATAAAGCCCTTTTGTGTGGAAAAACTCATTCTGATTGGCTCCCCAGTGGGTTAGCCTGGCTCCCAAATGATTGGGCCTTTGCCCTTAGGGCTGATCCCATTTAGTCGACTGGTAAATTGTTTGGTCGATAGGCCGTTGGTCGACTGAGATTTCTTAGTCAAACAGTAGCAAAAAAAAAATGTTTCATGGTGTACAAGACACCTGTCTGATTTGCGCATGTCTGAGTGGACTAATCCATTGTGGAGGCCATGGGGATGGTACAGTCCATCAATCTAAGGTATGTCTTTCTGAAATGTTAAATGGTTAAGGGCAATGGTGCAACACTAATACCAAAATTATTTCATAACAAATCTGCTTTCTCCTGCGTTTTATCGTTGGTCGTTGTCCGCGGTTCTGAAACATCAGTGCGCTGTTGAATTGGCACCTTTTCCGAGACCTTGTTGTGATGTGCATAATATCAGAGTTATGGTGTTGAGAACAATGCTACCGCTGCAGAGGGGCCTTTTCAATCCTCTAGATGGTCTTCCAAACCAATCAACATGCAGATATCCTATCCAAACGGTTATCAAAACTCACATAAAGCTCTGCGACCCAAGGCTCTAAATTTTCTTCAGGAAGATGGCTGACAAAAATAACCCTAACCCTAACCCTAACCCTTACCCCAATCCTCTTCCCAACCCTACCCCCTAAACCCCAACCCTTACCCCAATCCTCTTCCCAACCCTATCCCCTGAACCCAAACCCTTAACCCAGTCCTCTTCCCAACCCTATCCCCTGAACCATAACCCTTAACCCAATCCTCTTCACAACCCTATCCCCTGAACCCTAACCCTTAACGCAATCCTCTTCCCAACCCTATCCCCTGAACCCAAACCCTTTACCCAATCCTCTTCCCAACCCTATCCCCTGAACCCTAACCCTTAACCCAATCCTCTTCCCAACCCTATCCCCTGAACCCTAACCCTTAACCCAATCCTCTTCCCAACCCTATCCCCTAAACCCTAACCCTTACCCCAATCCTCTTCACAACCCTATCCCCTGAACCCTAACCCTTAACCCAATCCTCTTCCCAACCCTATCCCCTGAACCCCAACCCTTATCCCAATCCTCTTCCCAACCCTATCCCCTGAACCCAAACCCTTTACCCAATCCTCTTCCCAACCCTATCCCCTGAACCCTAACCCTTAACCCAATCCTCTTCCCAACCCTATCCCCTGAACCCTAACCCTTAACCCAATCCTCTTCCCAACCCTATCCCCTAAACCCTAACCCTTACCCCAATCCTCTTCACAACCCTATCCCCTGAACCCTAACCCTTAACCCAATCCTCTTCCCAACCCTATCCCCTGAACCCCAACCCTTATCCCAATCCTCTTTCCAACCCTATCCCCTGAACCCTAACCCTTAACCCAATCCTCTTCCCAACCCTATCCCCTGAACCATAACCCTTAACCCAATCCTCTTCACAACCCTATCCCCTGAACCCCAACCCTTAACCCAATCCTCTTCCCAACCCTATCCCCTGAACCCTAACCCTTAACCCAATCCTCTTCACAACCCTATCCCCTGAACCCTAACCCTTACCCCAATCCTCTTCCCAACCCTACCCCCTGAACCCTAACCCTTAACCCAATCCTCTTCCCAACCCTACCCCCTGAACCCAAACCCTTACCCCAAACTGGGTCCATGCCATTTCCCCTCCCTCCTCTTTGTATCTGTCATGTTTTGTCTGGTCCATTGATTTTAAATTGCACTTTTAATTGATGCATTTAATTGAATGATTGTATGTAATGCACTTTATGTTATGGTGGCCTACTGATAATGTAAACTGTTCTTCAGTATATAATTGAAAGGTGTTCCCCAAATAGCATGTATTATTATTATTGATATTATTATTGTTGTTATTGTTATTGTTGTTATTGTTATTATTATTATTATTATTGTAATTCTTGTTGTTGTTATTATTGTTGCTGTTATTATTATTGTTGTTGTTGTTGTTATTGTTTTATTATTCGTATTATTATTATTTGTATTGTTATTGTTGTTATTATTATTATTTTTGTTGTTATTAATGTTGTTATTATTATTTTTTGGACATATGGATAAGTCATTGTTCCAGCAGAATATGTACCATGACTCAGTCTGGTGGTAAAGGGGTGTCAGTCCCAGTCTCTCTGTGACTCAGTCTGGTAGTAAAGGGGTGTCAGTCCCAGTCTCTCTGTGACTCAGTCTGGTGGTAAAGTGGTGTTAGTCCCAGTCTCTCTGTGACTCAGTCTGGTGGTAAAGTGGAGTCAGTCCCAGTCTCTCTGTGACTCAGTCTGGTAGTAAAGTGGAGTCAGTCCCAGTCTCTCTGTGACTCAGTCTGGTGGTAAAG
Source organism: Oncorhynchus clarkii lewisi (assembly GCF_045791955.1). Classification (NCBI taxonomy): domain Eukaryota; kingdom Metazoa; phylum Chordata; class Actinopteri; order Salmoniformes; family Salmonidae; genus Oncorhynchus; species Oncorhynchus clarkii. Next base: position 2,268,225 of record NC_092178.1, read on the forward strand.
TGGTGTCGGTCCCAGTCTCTCTGTGACCCCCGTCCCAGTTTCTCTGTGACTCAGTCTGGTGGTAAAGTGGTGTTAGTCCCAGTCTCTCTGTGACTCAGTCTGGTGGTAAAGTGGTGTTATTCCCAGTCTCTCTGTGACTCAGTCTGGTAGTAAAGTGGTGTCAGTCCCAGTCTCTCTGTGACTCAGTCTGGTGGTAAAGTGGTGTTAGTCCCAGTCTCTCTGTGACTCAGTCTGGTGGTAAAGTGGTGTCAGTCCCAGTCTCTCTGTGACTCAGTCTGGTAGTATTGTGGTGTTAGTCCCAGTCTCTCTGTGACTCAGTCTGGTGGTAAAGTGGTGTTAGTCCCAGTCTCTCTGTGACTCAGTCTGGTGGTAAAGTGGTGTCAGTCCCAGTTTCTCTGTGACTCAGTCTGGTGGTAAAGTGGAGTCAGTCCCAGTCTCTCTGTGACTCAGTCTGGTGGTAAAGTGGTGTTAGTCCCAGTCTCTCTGTGACTCAGTCTGGTGGTAAAGTGGTGTTAGTCCCAGTCTCTCTGTGACTCAGTCTGGTGGTAAAGTGGTGTTAGTCCCAGTCTCTCTGTGACTCAGTCTGGTAGTAGTGGTGTCAGTCCCAGTCTCTCTGTGACTCTGTCTGGTGGTAAAGTGGTGTTAGTCCCAGTTTCTCTGTGACTCAGTCTGGTGGTAAAGTGGTGTTAGTCCCAGTTTCTCTGTGACTCAGTCTGGTAGTAGTGGTGTCAGTCCCAGTCTCTCTGTGACTCAGTCTGGTGGTAAAGTGGTGTTAGTCCCAGTCTCTCTGTGACTCAGTCTGGTGGTAAAGTGGTGTCAGTCCCAGTCTCTCTGTGACTCAGTCTGGTGGTAAAGTGGTGTCGGTCCCAGTCTCTCTTTGACTCAGTCTGGTAGTAAAGTGGAGTCAGTCCCAGTCCCTCTGTGACTCAGTCTGGTAGTAAAGTGGTGTCAGTCCCAGTATCTCTGTGACTCAGTCTGGTAGTAAAGTGGTGTCAGTCCCAGTCTCTCTGTGACTCAGTCTGGTGGTAAAGTGGTGTTAGTCCCAGTCTCTCTGTGACTCAGTCTGGTGGTAAAGTGGTGTCAGTCCCAGTCTCTCTGTGACTCAGCCTGGTAGTAAAGTTGTGTTAGTCCCAGTCTCTCTGTGACTCAGTCTGGTAGTAAAGTGGTGTCAGTCCCAGTCTCTCTGTGACTCAGTCTGGTGGTAAAGTGGTGTCAGTCCCAGTCTCTCTGTGACTCAGTCTGGTAGTAAAGTGGAGTCAGTCCCAGTCTCTCTGTGACCCCCGTCTGGTAGTAAAGTGGTGTCAGTCCCAGTCTCTCTGTGACTCAGTCTGGTGGTAAAGTGGAGTCAGTCCCAGTTTCTCTGTGACTCAGTCTGGTGGTAAAGTGGTGTTAGTCCCAGTCTCTCTGTGACTCAGTCTGGTGGTAAAGTGGAGTCAATCTCTCTCTGACTCTGCAGATTCAGCACAGAGAACAAGGAAAGGGTCTAACAAAGTAATACAATAGGCTAGCAGTTATAAATTGCTCTCTTCTTTATAAGGACATAGTGTTGAGCTGTTTGAGGAGAATATTCAGGTGCCAGTAATGTCTTCTCCATCTGTCTCTATGGCTCTTTATCAACATCTGGAGAAGTGTAGCGGACGTCATCAGGCCGCGGTGAGAAAGATGGTACAAGGGTTCTTTTATAGGACCAGGGTTCCTTCATAGGACCAGGGTTCCTTTATAGGACCAGGGTTCCTTTATAGGACCAGGGTTCCTTCATAGGACCAGGGTTCCTTTATAGGACCAGGGTTCCTTTATAGGACCAGGGTTACTTCATAGGACCAGGGTTACTTTAAAGGACCAGGGTTCCTTTATAGGACCAGGGTTCCTTTATAGGACCAGGGTTCCTTCATAGGACAAGGGTTCCTTCATTGGACCAGGGTAACTTCATAGGACCAGGGTTCCTTTATTGGACCAGGTTTCCTTCATAGGACCAGGGTTCCTTTATAGGACCAGGGTTCCTTCATAGGACCAGGGTTCCTTCAAAGGACCAGGGTTCCTTCATATGACCAGGGTTCCTTTATAGGACCAGGGTTACTTTATAGGACCAGGGTTCCTTCATAGGACCAGGGTTCCTTCGTAGGACCAGGATTCCTTCTTAGGACCAGGGTTCCTTTAAAGGACCAGGGTTCCTTCAAAGGACCAGGGTTCCTTCATAGGACCAGGGTTCCTTCATAGGACCAGGGTTCCTTTATAGGAACAGGGTTCCTTTATAGGACCAGGGTCCTTCATAGCACCAGGGATCCTTCGTAGGACCAGGGTTCCTTTGTAGGACCAGGGTTCCTTTATAGGACCAGGGTTCCTTCATAGGACCAGGGTTCCTTCAAAGGACCAGGGTTCCTTCATAGGACCAGGGCTCCTTTAAAGGACCAGGGTTCCTTCATAGGACCAGGGTTCCTTTATAGGACCAGGGTTACTTCATAGGACCAGGGTTCCTTCATAGGACCAGGTTTCCTTTATAAGACCAGGGTTCCTTTATAGGACCAGGGTTCCTTCATAGGACCAGGGTTACTTCATAGGACCAGGGTTCCTTTAAAGGACCAGGGTTCCTTCGTAGGACCAGGGTTCCTTTAAAGGACCAGGGTTCCTTCGTAGGACCAGGGTTCCTTCAAATGACCAGGGTTCCTTCAAAGGACCAGGGTTCCTACATAGGACCAGGGATCCTTCATAGCACCAGGGTTCCTTTATAGGACCAGGGTTACTTCATAAAAAGGAATATAAAGGAACCCTGGTCCTATGAAGGAACCCTGCTCCTATAAAGGAACCTTGTCCTATGTAGGAACCCTGGTCCTTTGAAGGAACCCTGGTCATTTGAAGGAACCCTGTTCCTACGAAGGAACCCTGGTCCTTTAAAGGAACCCTGGTCCTACGAAGGAACCCTGGTCCTTTAAAGGAACCCTGGTCCTATGAAGTAACCCTGGTCCTATGAAGGAACCCTGGTCCTATAAAGGAACCCTGGTCTTATAAAGGAAACCTGGTCCTATGAAGGAACCCTGGTCCTATGAAGAAACCCTGGACCAGGGTTCCTTTATAGGACCAGGGTTCCTTCATAGGGCAAGGGTTCCTTCATAGGACCAGGGTTCCTTTATAGGACCAGGGTTCCTTTATAGGACCAGGTTCCTTTATAGGACCAGGGTTCCTTCATAGGACCAGGGTTCCTTTATATTCCTTTTTATGAAGTAACCCTAGTCCTATAAAGGAACCCTGGTGCTATGAAGGAACCCTTGTCCTATGTAGGAACCCTGGTCCTTTGAAGGAACCCTGGTCATTTGAAGGAACCCTGGTCCTACAAAGGAACCCTGGTCCTTTAAAGGAACACTGGTCCTACGGGTCCTTTATAGGACCAGGGTTCCTTGATAGGACCAGGGTTCCTTCAAAGGACCAGGGTTCCTTCATAGGACCAGGGTTCCTTTATAGGACCAGGGTTACTTTATAGGACCAGGGTTCCTTCATAGGACCAGGGTTCCTTCGTAGGACCAGGGTTCCTTCTTAGAACCAGGGTTCCTTTAAAGGACCAGGGTTCCTTCAAAGGACCAGGGTTCCTTCATAGGACCAGGGTTCCTTCATAGGACCAGGGTTCCTTTATAGGACCAGGGTTCCTTTATAGGACCAGGGTTCCTTCAAAGCACCAGGGTTCCTTTGTAGGACCAGGGTTCCTTTGTAGGACCAGGGTTCCTTTATAGGACCAGGGTTCCTTCATAGGACCAGGGTTCCTTCAAAGGACCAGGGTTCCTTTATAGGACCAGGGCTCCTTTAAAGGACCAGGGTTCTTTCATAGGACCAGGGTTCCTTCATAGGACCAGGGTTACTTCATAGAACCAGGGTTCCTTTAAAGGACCAGGGTTCCTTCAAAGGACCAGGGTTCCTTTATAGGACCAGGGTTACTTCATAGGACCAGGGTTCCTTCATAGGACCAGGGTTCCTTCATAGGACCAGGGTTACTTCATAGAACCAGGGTTCCTTTAAAGGACCAGGGTTCCTTCGTAGGACCAGGGTTCCTTTAAAGGACCAGGGTTCCTTCGTAGGACCAGGGTTCCTTCAAAGGACCAGGGTTCCTTCAAAGGATCAGGGTTCCTACATAGGACCAGGGTTCCTTCATATCACCAGGGTTCCTTTGTCGGACCAGGGTTCCTTTGTAGGACCAGGGTTCCTTTGTAGGACCAGGGTTCCTTTATAGGACCAGGGTTCCTTTATAGGACCAGGGTTCCTTTAAAGGACCAGGGTTCCTTCGTAGGACCAGGGTTCCTTTAAAGGACCAGGGTTCCTTCGTAGGACCAGGGTTCCTTCAAAGGACCAGGGTTCCTTCAAAGGACCAGGATTACTTCATCGGACCAGGGTTACTTCATAGGACCAGGGTTCCTTTGTCGGACCAGGGTTCCTTTGTAGGACCAGGGTTCCTTTGTAGGACCAGGGTTCCTTTATAGGACCAGGGTTCCTTTATAGGACCAGGGTTCCTTTATAGGACCAGGGTTCACGGATATGCTCTTACTATTAGGTTAGCCTTGACCGACTACGGCTAGGCGGATCTCTGCCGAGCCCTGACCCCAACTGACTACGGCTACGCGGATAGCCCTGACCCCAACTGACTACGGCTTCGCGGATAGCCCTGACCCCAACTGACTATAGCTATGCGGATAGCCCTGACCCCAGCTGACTACGTCTACGCGGATATCCCTGACCCCAACTGACTACGGCTACGCGGATAGCCCTGACCCCAACTGACTACTTCTACGCGGATAGCCCTGACCCCAACTGACTACGGCTGCGGATAGCCCTGACCCCAACTGACTACGTCTACGCTGTTCTCTGCTCAGCCCCGACCCCAACTGACTACGTCTACGCTGTTCTCTGCCCAGCCCCGACCCAAACTGACTATTTCTACGCTGTTCTCTGCCGAGTCCTGACCCCAACTGACTACGTCTACGCTGTTCTCTGCCGAGACCTGACCCCAACTGACTACGTCTACGCTGTTCTTTGCCGAGCCCTGACCCGAACTGACTACGTCTACACTGTTCTCTGCCGAGCCCCGACCCCAACTGACTACGTCTACACTGTTCTCGGCCGAGCCCCGACCCCAACTGACTACGTCTACACTGTTCTCTGCCGAGCCCTGACCCCAACTGACTACGTCTACGCTGTTCTCTACCGAGCCCCGACCCCAACTTACTACGTCTACACTGTTCTCTGCCGAGCCCCGACCCCAACTGACTACGTCTACACTGTTCTCTGCCGAGCCCCGACCCCAACTGACTACGTCTACACTGTTCTCTGCCGAGCCCCGACCCCAACTGACTACGTCTACGCTGTTCTCTGCCGAGCCCCGACCCCAACTGACTACATCTACACTGTTCTCTGCCGAGCCCTGACCCCAACTGACTACGTCTACGGTGTTCTCTGCCCGAGCCCCGACCCCAACTGACTACGTCTACACTGTTCTCTGCCGAGCCCTGACCCTAACTGACTACGTCTACGCTGTTCTCTGCCGAGCCCTGACCCCAACTGACTACGTCTACACTGTTCTCTACCGAGCCCCGACCCCAACTGACTACGTCTACGCTGTTCTCTGCCGAGCCCCGACCCCAACTGACTACGTCTACGCTGTTCTCTGCCCAGCCCTGACCTCAACTGACTATGTCTACGCTGTTCTCTGCCGAGCCCTGACCCCATCTGACTACGTCTACGCTGTTCTCTGCCGTGCCCTGACCCCAACTGACTACGTCTATGCTGACCCCAACTGACTACGTCTACACTGTTCTATGCCGAGCCCCGACCCCAACTGACTACGTCTACACTGTTCTCTGCCGAGCCCTGACCCCAACTGACTACGTCTACACTGTTCTCTGCCGAGCCCCGACCCCAACTGACTACGTCTACACTCTTCTATGCGGAGCCCCGACCCCAACTGACTACGTCTACGCTGTTCTCTGCCGAGCCCTGACCACAAATAACTACGTCTACGCTGTTCTTGCCGAGCCCTGACCCCAACTGACTACGGCTACACTGTTCTCTGCCGAGCCCCGACCCTAACTAACTACGTCTACGCTGTTCTTGCCGAGCCCTGACCCCAACTGACTACGTCTACGCTGTTCTCTGCCGAGCCCTGACCCCAACTGACTACGTCTACGCTGACCCAAACTGACTGTCTACACTGTTCTCTGCCGAGCCCCGACCCCAACTGACTACGCCTACGCTGTTCTCTGCCGAGCCCTGACCCTAACTGACTACGTCTACACTGTTCTCTGCCGAGCCCTGACCCCAACTGACTACGTCTACTTTGTTCTCTGCCTGAGCCCCGACCCCAACTGACTACGTCTACACTGTTCTCTGCCGAGCCCTGACCCCAACTGACTACGTCTACGCTGACCCAAACTGACTGTCTACACTGTTCTCTGCCGAGCCCCGACCCCAACTGACTACGTCTACGCTGTTCTCTGCCGAGCCCTGACCCCAACTGACTACGTCTACGCTGTTCTCTGCCGAGCCCTGACCCCAACTGACTATGTCTACACTGTTCTCTGCAGAGCCCTGACCCCAACTGACTACGTCTACACTGTTCTCTGCCGAGCCCTGACCCCAACTGACTACGTCTACACTGTTCTCTGCCGAGCCCCGACCCCAACTGACTACGTCTACACTGTTCTCTGCCGAGCCCTGACCCCAACCGACTATGTCTACGCTGTTCTCTGCCGAGCCCCGACCCCAACTGACAACGGCTACGCTGTTCTCTGCCCGAGCCCCGACCCCAACTGACTATGTCTACACTGTTCCCTGCCGAGCCCTGACCCCAACTGACTACGTCTACACTGTTCTCTGCCGAGCCCCGACCCCAACTGACTACGTCTACACTATTCTCTGCCGAGCCCTGACCCCAACTGACTACGTCTACGCTGTTCTCTGCCGAGCCCTGACCACAACTGACTACGTCTACACTTTTCTCTGCCGAGCCCTGACCCCAACTGACTACGTCTACGCTGTTCTCTGCCGAGCCCTGACCCCAACTGACTACGTCTACGCTGTTCTCTGCCGAGCCCTGACCCCAACTGACTACGTCTACACTGTTCTCTGCCGAGCCCCGACCCCAACTGACTACGTCTACGCTGTTCTCTGCCCGAGCCCCGACCCCAACTTACTACGTCTACGCTGTTCTCTGCCGAGCCCCGACCCCAACTGACTACGTCTACACTGTTCTCTGCCGAGCCCTGACCCCAACTGACTACGTCTACGCTGTTCTCTGCCCGAGCCCCGACCCCAACTGACTACGTCTACGCTGTTCTCTGCCCAGCCCTGACCCCAACTGACTACGTCTACACTGTTCTCTGCCGAGCCCTGACCCCAACTGACTACGTCTACGCTGTTCTCTGCCCAGCCCTGACCCCAACTGACTACGTCTACACTGTTCTCTGCCCAGCCCTGACCCCAACTGACTACGTCTACACTGTTCTCTGCCGAGCCCCGACCCCAACTGACAACGGCTACGCTGTTCTCTGCCGAGCCCTGACCCCAACTGACTACGTCTACACTGTTCTCTGCCGAGCCCCGACCCCGACCCCGACTGACTACGTCTACACTGTTCTCTGCCCAGCCCCGATGTTCACATATGCTAGCCATTACTCCATACCATTTACAAAATTGTATAATGTTTCAGAGGGAAAAAGGATTGGGTTTTTTCTCTCCACTTTTTCCATAAGTGTAAATCATTTTTTAGTCTGATGTCTCCCTAGTGACCTGACAAACTACTGCCTCTTTCTCTGAATGTCTTCTAGTGTTCAGGGCCTTTGGCAAGACAACCCCCCCTCGCACCCAAAACAGCTTCCAGGCCCTTTAAATGGTGGCCATCTAGACACTATCTCCTCCCTCCTCCTCCTCATGCCTCCCTCCTCCTCATTCCTCTTCTTCTCCTCCCTACTTTCTCCTCCCTCCTCCTTCCTCCTCTCTCCGTCCCTCCTCCTCCCTCCACTTCCCTCCTCCCCTCTCCTCTCTCCCTCCTCCTCCTCCTTTCTCCTCCCTCCTCCTTCCCCCCCTCCACCTCCCTCCTCTTCCCTCCTCCTCCTCTCTCCTCCTTCCTCCCCCTCCCTCCTCTTCCCCCCTCCTCTCTCCCTCCTCCTCCTCCTCCTCCTTTCTCCTCCCTCCTCCTTTCTCCCCCCCCTCCTCTTCCCTCCTCCTCCTTCCTCCCTCCTCCCTCCTCCTTCCTTCCCCCCTCCTCCTCCCTCCTCCTCCCTCCCTCCTCCCTCCTCTCTCCCTCACTCCTGCCTTGTCTTCAGATGTGTTATTGTGTTAGTCTCCCAACGTCTGGTTTTGACACAGTGTAAGAAGATGGAAGCTTGAGGAATATGCAGAGGACTTTGGCAGCGCAGCTAAGATGGGATCTTAATGGCCTATTTCCTCCTTGGCAGAGGGATCAAATACTATGGTGCAGCTGATGTTTGGAAATCTTCCCCTCCCTCAACACACACATTCACACACACTACCAACGCGCACGCCCCGGCCACCTCAGGATCTGTCTTTTTCAGCCATATACAGCCTTCATATACATATACAGAGCCTTCAGAAATGATTCAGACCAATTGACTTTTTACACATTGTTACATTACAGCCTTATTCTAAAATGTATAAAAAAAAAAAATCCTCATCAGTCTACACACAACACCCCAAAATGACACCACAATACCCCATAATGACATCACAATACCCCATAATGACATCACAATACCCCATAATGACACCACAATACCCCATAATGACACCACAATACCCCATAATGACACCACAATACCCCATAATGACATCACAATACCCCATAATGACACCACAATACCCCATAATGACACCACAGTACCCAATAATGACACCACAATACCCCATAATGACACCACAATACTCCATAATGACATCACAATACCCCATAATGACACCACAATACCCCATAATGACACCACAATACCCCACAATGACACCACAATACCCCATAATGACATCACAATACCCCATAATGACACCACAATACCCCATAATGACATCACAATACTCCACAATGACACCACAATACCACATAATGACACCACAATACTCCATAATGACATCACAATACCCCATAATGACACCACAATACCCCATAATGACATCACAATACTCCACAATGACACCAAAATACCCCATAATGACACCACAATACCCCATAATGACACCACAATACCCCATAATGACATCACAATACCCAATAATGACACCACAATACCCCATAATGACATCACAATACTCCATAATGACACCACAATACCCCATAATGACATCACAATACCCCATAATGACATCACAATACCCCATAATGACACCACAATACCCCATAATGACATTACAATACCCCATAATGACATCACGATACTCCATAATGACACCACAATACCCCATAATGACACCACAATACCCCATAATGACATCACAATACCCCATAATGACATCACAATACCCCATAATGACATCACAATACTCCATAATGACACCACAATACCACATAATGACACCACAATACCCCATAATGACACCACAATACCCCATAATGACATCACAATACCCCATAATGACACCACAATACCCAATAATGACATCACAATACTTCATAATGACATCACAATACTCCATAATGACACCACAATACCCCATAATGACACCACAATACCCCATAATGACATCACAATACCCCATAATGACACCACAATACCCAATAATGACATCACAATACTTGAAGTCAATGTACCCAGAGGAGGACGGAAACTAGCTGTCCTCCGGCTAAACCATGGGAAAGGGAAAGGGGGGATAGTCAGTTATACAACTGAATGCATTCAACTGAAATGTGTCTTCCGCATTCAACCCAACCCCTCTGAATCAGAGAGGTGCGGGGGGCTGCCTTAATCGTCATCCACGTCATCGACGCCCGGGAAACAGTAGGTTAACTGTCTTGTTCAGGGGAACAGTGGGTTAACTACCTTGTTCAGGGGAACAGTGGGTTAGTTGCCTTGTTCAGGGGAACAGTGGGTTAACTGCCTTGTTCAGGGGAACAGTGGGTTAACTGCCTTGGGGAACAGTGGGTTAACTGCCTCGTTCAGGCGAACAGTGGGTTAACTGCCTTGTTCAGGGGGACAGTGGGTTAACTGCCTTGCTCAGGGGAACAGTGGGTTAACTGCCATGCTCAGAGGAACAGTGGGTTAACTGCCTTGTTAGCGGAACAGTGGGTTAACTGCCTTGTTCAGGGGAACAGTGGGTTAACTGCCTTGCTCAGGGGAACAGTGGGCTAACTGCCTTGTCCAGGGGAACAGTGGGGTAACTGCCTTGTTCAGGGGAACAGTGGGTTAACTGCCTTGGGGAACAGTGGGTTAACTGCCTTGTTCAGGGGAACAGTGGGTTAACTGCCTCGTTCAGGCGAACAGTGGGTTAACTGCCTTGTTCAGGGGAACAGTGGGTTAACTGCCTTGCTCAGGGGAACAGTGGGTTAACTGCCATGCTCAGAGGAACAGTGGGTTAACTGCCTTGTTCACCGGAACAGTGGGTTAACTGCCTTGTTAGCGGAACAGTGGGTTAACTGCCTTGTTCAGGGGAACAGTGGGTTAACTGCCTTGCTCAGGGGAACAGTGGGTTAACTGCCTTGTTCAGGGGAACAGTGGGTTAATTGCCATGTTCAGCGGAACAGTGGGTTAACTGCCTTGGGGAACAGTGGGTTAACTGCCTTGTTCAGGGGAACAGTGGGTTAACTGCCTCGTTCAGGCGAACAGTGGGTTAACTGCCTTGTTCAGGGGAACAGTGGGTTAACTGCCTTGCTCAGGGGAACAGTGGGTTAACTGCCATGCTCAGAGGAACAGTGGGTTAACTGCCTTGTTCACCGGAACAGTGGGTTAACTGCCTTGTTAGCGGAACAGTGGGTTAACTGCCTTGTTCAGGGGAACAGTGGGTTAACTGCCTTGCTCAGGGGAACAGTGGGTTAACTGCCTTGTTCAGGGGAACAGTGGGTTAATTGCCATGTTCAGCGGAACAGTGGGTTAACTGCCTTGGGGAACAGTGGGTTAACTGCCTCGTTCAGGCGAACAGTGGGTTAACTGCCTTGTTCTTGGGGACAGTGGGTTAACTGCCTTGCACAGGGGAACAGTGGGTTAACTGCCTTGCTCAGGGGAACAGTGGGTTAACTGCCATGCTCAGAGGAACAGTGGGTTAACTGCCTTGTTCAGCGGAACAGTGGGTTAACTGCCTTGTTAGCGGAACAGTGGGTTAACTGCCTTGTTCAGGGGAACAGTGGGGTAACTGCCTTGTTCAGGGGAACAGTGGGTTAACTGCCTTGGGGAACAGTGGGTTAACTGCCTTGTTCAGTGGAACAGTGGGTTAACTGCCTCGTTCAGGCGAACAGTGGGTTAACTGCCTTGTTCAGGGGAACAGTGGGTTAACTGCCTTGCACAGGGGAACAGTGGGTTAACTGCCTTGCTCAGGGGAACAGTGGGTTAACTGCCATGCTCAGAGGAACAGTGGGTTAACTGCCTTGTTCAGCGGAACAGTGGGTTAACTGCCTTGTTAGCGGAACAGTGGGTTAACTGCCTTGTTCAGGGGAACAGTGGGTTAACTGCCTTGCTCAGGGGAACAGTGGGTTAACTGCCTTGTTCAGGGGAACAGTGGGTTAATTGTCATGTTCAGGGGAACAGTGGGTTAACTGCCATGCTCAGGGGAACAGTGGGTTAACTGCATTGTTCAGGGGAACAGTGGGTTGACTGCCTTGTTCAGGGGAACAGTGGGTTAACTGCCTTGGGGAACAGTGGGTTAATTGCCTTGTTCAGGGGAACAGTGGGTTAACTGCCTTGGGGAACAGTGGGTTAACTGCCTCGTTCAGGCGAACAGTGGGTTAACTGCCTTGTTCAGGGAAACAGTGGGTTAACTGCCTTGCACAGGGGAACAGTGGGTTAACTGCCTCGTTCAGGCGAACAGTGGGTTAACTGCCTTGTTCAGGGGAACAGTGGGTTAACTGCCTTGCTCAGGGGAACAGTGGGTTAACTGCCATGCTCAGAGGAACAGTGGGTTAACTGCCTTGTTCACCGGAACAGTGGGTTAACTGCCTTGTTAGCGGAACAGTGGGTTAACTGCCTTGTTCAGGGGAACAGTGGGTTAACTGCCTTGCTCAGGGGAACAGTGGGTTAACTGCCTTGTTCAGGGGAACAGTGGGTTAATTGCCATATTCAGCGGAACAGTGGGTTAACTGCCTTGGGGAACAGTGGGTTAACTGCCTCGTTCAGGCGAACAGTGGGTTAACTGCCTTGTTCTTGGGGACAGTGGGTTAACTGCCTTGCACAGGGGAACAGTGGGTTAACTGCCTTGCTCAGGGGAACAGTGGGTTAACTGCCATGCTCAGAGGAACAGTGGGTTAACTGCCTTGTTCAGCGGAACAGTGGGTTAACTGCCTTGTTAGCGGAACAGTGGGTTAACTGCCTTGTTCAGGGGAACAGTGGGTTAACTGCCTTTCTCAGGGAAACAGTGGGCTAACTGCCTTGTCCAGGGGAACAGTGGGGTAACTGCCTTTTTCAGGGGAACAGTGGGTTAACTGCCTTGGGGAACAGTGGGTTAACTGCCTTGTTCAGTGGAACAGTGGGTTAACTGCCTCGTTCAGGCGAACAGTGGGTTAACTGCCTTGTTCAGGGGAACAGTGGGTTAACTGCCTCGTTCAGGCGAACAGTGGGTTAACTGCCTTGTTCAGGGGAACAGTGGGTTAACTGCCTTGCTCAGGGGAACAGTGGGTTAACTGCCATGCTCAGAGGAACAGTGGGTTAACTGCCTTGTTCACCGGAACAGTGGGTTAACTGCCTTGTTAGCGGAACAGTGGGTTAACTGCCTTGTTCAGGGGAACAGTGGGTTAACTGCCTTGCTCAGGGGAACAGTGGGTTAACTGCCTTGTTCAGGGGAACAGTGGGTTAATTGCCATATTCAGCGGAACAGTGGGTTAACTGCCTTGGGGAACAGTGGGTTAACTGCCTCGTTCAGGCGAACAGTGGGTTAACTGCCTTGTTCTTGGGGACAGTGGGTTAACTGCCTTGCACAGGGGAACAGTGGGTTAACTGCCTTGCTCAGGGGAACAGTGGGTTAACTGCCATGCTCAGAGGAACAGTGGGTTAACTGCCTTGTTCAGCGGAACAGTGGGTTAACTGCCTTGTTAGCGGAACAGTGGGTTAACTGCCTTGTTCAGGGGAACAGTGGGTTAACTGCCTTTCTCAGGGAAACAGTGGGCTAACTGCCTTGTCCAGGGGAACAGTGGGGTAACTGCCTTTTTCAGGGGAACAGTGGGTTAACTGCCTTGGGGAACAGTGGGTTAACTGCCTTGTTCAGTGGAACAGTGGGTTAACTGCCTCGTTCAGGCGAACAGTGGGTTAACTGCCTTGTTCAGGGGAACAGTGGGTTAACTGCCTTGCACAGGGGAACAGTGGGTTAACTGCCTTGCTCAGGGGAACAGTGGGTTAACTGCCTTGCACAGGGGAACAGTGGGTTAACTGCCATGCTCAGAGGAACAGTGGGTTAACTGCCTTGTTCAGCGGAACAGTGGGTTAACTGCCTTGTTAGCGGAACAGTGGGTTAACTGCCTTGTTCAGGGGAACAGTGGGTTAACTGCCTTGCTCAGGGGAACAGTGGGTTAACTGCCTTGTTCAGGGGAACAGTGGGTTAATTGTCATGTTCAGGGGAACAGTGGGTTAACTGCCATGCTCAGGGGAACAGTGGGTTAACTGCCTTGTTCAGGGGAACAGTGGGTTGACTGCCTTGTTCAGGGGAACAGTGGGTTAACTGCCTTGGGGAACAGTGGGTTAATTGCCTTGTTCAGGGGAACAGTGGGTTAACTGCCTTGGGGAACAGTGGGTTAACTGCCTCGTTCAGGCGAACAGTGGGTTAACTGCCTTGTTCAGGGAAACAGTGGGTTAACTGCCTTGCACAGGGGAACAGTGGGTTAACTGCCTTGCACAGGGGAACAGTGGGTTAACTGCCTTGCTCAGGGGAACAGTGGGTTAACTGCCATGCTCAGAGGAACAGTGGGTTAACTGCCTTGTTCAGCGGAACAGTGGGTTAACTGCCTTGTTAGCGGAACAGTGGGTTAACTGCCTTGTTCAGGGGAACAGTGGGTTAACTGCCTTGCACAGGGGAACAGTGGGTTAACTGCCTTGCTCAGGGGAACAGTGGGTTAACTGCCATGCTAAGGGGAACAGTGGGTTAACTGCCTTGTCCAGGGGAACAGTGGGGTAACTGCCTTGTTCAGGGGAACAGTGGGTTAACTGCCTTGGGGAACAGTGGGTTAACTGCCTTGTTCAGGGGAACAGTGGGTTAACTGCCTCGTTCAGGCGAACAGTGGGTTAACTGCCTTGTTCAGGGGAACAGTGGGTTAACTGACTTGCACAGGGGAACAGTGGGTTAACTTCCTTGCTCAGGGGAACAGTGGGTTAACTGCCATGCTCAGAGGAACAGTGGGTTAACCGCCTTGTTCAGCGGAACAGTGGGTTAACTGCCTTTTTAGCGGAACAGTGGGTTAACTGCCTTGCTCAGGGGAACAGTGGGTTAACTGCCTTGTTCAGGGGAACAGTGGGTTAATTGCCATGTTCAGGTGAACAGTGGGTTAACTGCCATGCTCAGGGGAACAGTGGGTTAACTGCCTTGTTCAGGGGAACAGTGGGTTAACTGCCTTGGGGAACAGTGGGTAAATTGCCTTGTTCAGGGGAACAGTGGGTTAACTGCCTTGTTTAGGGGAACAGTGGGTTAACTGCCTTGGTCAGGGGAACAGTGGGTTAACTGCCTTGTTCAGCGGAACAGTGGGTTAACTGCCTTGTTAGCGGAACAGTGGGTTAACTGCCTTGTTCAGGGGAACAGTGGGTTAACTGCCTTGCTCAGGGGAACAGTGGGTTAACTGCCTTGTCCAGGGGAACAGTGGGGTAACTGCCTTGTTCAGGGGAACAGTGGGTTAACTGCCTTGGGGAACAGTGGGTTAACTGCCTTGTTCAGGGGAACAGTGGGTTAACTGCCTCGTTCAGGCGAACAGTGGGTTAACTGCCTTGTTCAGGGGAACAGTGGGTTAACTGCCTTGCACAGGGGAACAGTGGGTTAACTTCCTTGCTCAGGGGAACAGTGGGTTAACTGCCATGCTCAGAGGAACAGTGGGTTAACCGCCTTGTTCAGCGGAACAGTGGGTTAACTGCCTTTTTAGCGGAACAGTGGGTTAACTGCCTTGCTCAGGGGAACAGTGGGTTAACTGCCTTGTTCAGGGGAACAGTGGGTTAATTGCCATGTTCAGGTGAACAGTGGGTTAACTGCCATGCTCAGGGGAACAGTGGGTTAACTGCCTTGTTCAGGGGAACAGTGGGTTGACTGCCTTGTTCAGGGGAACAGTGGGTTAACTGCCTTGGGGAACAGTGGGTTAATTGCCTTGTTCAGGGGAACAGTGGGTTAACTGCCTTGGGGAACAGTGGGTTAACTGCCTCGTTCAGGCGAACAGTGGGTTAACTGCCTTGTTCAGGGAAACAGTGGGTTAACTGCCTTGCACAGGGGAACAGTGGGTTAACTGCCTTGCACAGGGGAACAGTGGGTTAACTGCCTTGCTCAGGGGAACAGTGGGTTAACTGCCATGCTCAGAGGAACAGTGGGTTAACTGCCTTGTTCAGCGGAACAGTGGGTTAACTGCCTTGTTAGCGGAACAGTGGGTTAACTGCCTTGTTCAGGGGAACAGTGGGTTAACTGCCTTGCACAGGGGAACAGTGGGTTAACTGCCTTGCTCAGGGGAACAGTGGGTTAACTGCCATGCTAAGGGGAACAGTGGGTTAACTGCCTTGTCCAGGGGAACAGTGGGGTAACTGCCTTGTTCAGGGGAACAGTGGGTTAACTGCCTTGGGGAACAGTGGGTTAACTGCCTTGTTCAGGGGAACAGTGGGTTAACTGCCTCGTTCAGGCGAACAGTGGGTTAACTGCCTTGTTCAGGGGAACAGTGGGTTAACTGACTTGCACAGGGGAACAGTGGGTTAACTTCCTTGCTCAGGGGAACAGTGGGTTAACTGCCATGCTCAGAGGAACAGTGGGTTAACCGCCTTGTTCAGCGGAACAGTGGGTTAACTGCCTTTTTAGCGGAACAGTGGGTTAACTGCCTTGCTCAGGGGAACAGTGGGTTAACTGCCTTGTTCAGGGGAACAGTGGGTTAATTGCCATGTTCAGGTGAACAGTGGGTTAACTGCCATGCTCAGGGGAACAGTGGGTTAACTGCCTTGTTCAGGGGAACAGTGGGTTAACTGCCTTGGGGAACAGTGGGTAAATTGCCTTGTTCAGGGGAACAGTGGGTTAACTGCCTTGTTTAGGGGAACAGTGGGTTAACTGCCTTGGTCAGGGGAACAGTGGGTTAACTGCCTTGTTCAGCGGAACAGTGGGTTAACTGCCTTGTTAGCGGAACAGTGGGTTAACTGCCTTGTTCAGGGGAACAGTGGGTTAACTGCCTTGCTCAGGGGAACAGTGGGTTAACTGCCTTGTCCAGGGGAACAGTGGGGTAACTGCCTTGTTCAGGGGAACAGTGGGTTAACTGCCTTGGGGAACAGTGGGTTAACTGCCTTGTTCAGGGGAACAGTGGGTTAACTGCCTCGTTCAGGCGAACAGTGGGTTAACTGCCTTGTTCAGGGGAACAGTGGGTTAACTGCCTTGCACAGGGGAACAGTGGGTTAACTTCCTTGCTCAGGGGAACAGTGGGTTAACTGCCATGCTCAGAGGAACAGTGGGTTAACCGCCTTGTTCAGCGGAACAGTGGGTTAACTGCCTTTTTAGCGGAACAGTGGGTTAACTGCCTTGCTCAGGGGAACAGTGGGTTAACTGCCTTGTTCAGGGGAACAGTGGGTTAATTGCCATGTTCAGGTGAACAGTGGGTTAACTGCCATGCTCAGGGGAACAGTGGGTTAACTGCCTTGTTCAGGGGAACAGTGGGTTGACTGCCTTGTTCAGGGGAACAGTGGGTTAACTGCCTTGGGGAACAGTGGGTTAATTGCCTTGTTCAGGGGAACAGTGGGTTAACTGCCTTGTTCAGGGGAACAGTGGGTTAACTGCCTTGTTCAGGGGAACAGTGGGTTAACTGCCTTGCTCAGGGGAACAGTGGGTTAACTGCCTTGCTCAGGGGAACAGTGGGTTAACTGCCTCGCTCAGGGGAACAGTGGGTTAACTGCCTTGCTGGGTGGCAGAACGGCCTTTCGGTTACTAGCGCAACACTCCTGCTGTGTGGTGCTATCCCACAGAGTGCTGTTGAGACTACTGTAGACTTGCATTTCAAAACAGTTTTTCATCAATTATTTGTTAACGTGAATATATTTAGTATAGTTTTATCTAAAAAAGGTACATTTTTTAAATGTTCCACAATAAAAAAAAAAAAATAAAAGATATTCGCTGAGGAGTATGGTCCCCCCTTTCCTCCTCTGAGGAGCCTCCACTGGTCTAGACTGATACTAGTGGTCCACGTATGCTGAGCATGTTATGTTTGGAGTCAGACATGAGGGCATGAGGACATAGAGTCCTGACTGTGCAGTTAGAGTCCTGACTGACCCAGGGTTAGAGTCCTGACTGGTCCAGGGTTAGAGTCCTGATTGGTCCAGGGTTAGGGTCCTGACTGGCCCAGGGTTAGAGTTCTGACTGGCCCATGGTTAGGGTCCTGACTGGCCCAGGGTTAGGGTCCTGACTGGCCCAAGGTTAGAGTCCTGACTGACCCTGGGTCAGAGTCCTGATTGGCCCAGGGTTAGAGTCCTGACTGACCCAGGGTCAGAGTCCTGATTGGCCCAGGGTTAGGATTAGGGTCCTGACTGACCCAGGGTTATGGTCCTGACTGGCCCAGGGTTAGGGTCCTGACTGGCCCATGGTTAGGGTTACAGTCCTGACTTGCCCATGGTTAGGGTTCTGACTGGCCCAGGGTTAGGGCTTTGGTCCTGATTGATCCAGGATTAGTGTTCTGACTGTCCCATGGTAGTCCTAACTCCTGACTGTTGGATAGGCAGAGCAGAGGTTGCGTCCAAAGCTTAACCCCAGCCCACAGCCCAGGGGCCAGATAGGCAGGCGTGAGGCTTATACGGGTCAGGTAGATATGGGCCAGGTAGACAGGGGTGAGGCTGACACGGGTCAGGTAGATATGGGCCATGTAGATAGGCGTGAGGCTGACACGGGTCAGGTAGATATGGGCCAGGTAGACAGGCGTGAGGCTGACACGGGTCAGCTAGATATCGGCCAGGTAGACAGGCGTGAGGCTGACACGGGTCAGGTAGATATCGGCCAGGTAGACAGGCGTGAGGGGTCAGACAAGGGTCAGGCAGACAGGGATCAGACAGACAGGGATCAGACAGACAGGGATCAGACAGACAGGGATCAGACAGACAGGGTTCAGGTGGACAGGGATAGGACAGACAGGGGTCAGAGGGACAGGGGTCAGACACACAGGGATCAGACAGACAGGGGTCAGAGGGACAGGGCTCAGACAAGGGTCAGGCAGACTGGGTTCATGTGGACAGGGTGAGTCAGACTGGGGTCAGACAGACAGGGATCAGACAGACAGGGTTCAGGTGGAGAGGGGTCAGACAGACAGGGATCAGACAGACAGGGTTCAGACAGACAGGGATCAGACAGACAGGGATCAGACAGACAGGGTCCAGGTGGACAGGGATCAGACAGACAGGGTTCAGGTGGACAGGGATCAGACAGACAGGGGTCAGAGGGACAGGGCTCAGACAAGGGTCAGGCAGACTGGGTTCATGTGGACAGGGTGAGTCAGACTGGGGTCAGACAGACAGGGATCAGACAGACAGGGTTCAGGTGGAGAGGGGTCAGACAGACAGGGATCAGACAGACAGGGTTCAGACAGACAGGGATCAGACAGACAGGGATCAGACAGACAGGGTCCAGGTGGACAGGGATCAGACAGACAGGGGTCAGGTGGACAGGGATCAGTCAGACTGGGGTCAGACAGACAGGGATCAGACAGACAGGGGTCAGAGAGACAGGGGTCAGACAAGGGTCAGGCAGACAGGGATCAGGTGGACAGGGGTCAGTCAGACTGGGGTCAGACAGACAGGGTTCAGGTGGACAGGGGTCAGACAGGCAGGGATCAGACAGACAGGGTTCAGACAAGGGCCTGAGGGAAGCTAGATACGGCCCCAGTACTTGAGTGCCTCTGACTCTGCTTCTGACTTTCCTTACCTGAGGAGCAAAACATCCTGAACAATACACACTAAATGGAAGGAACTGTGGGTCAGAGATAGCCCTTTGTCAGGAACCATAGGAACCAGCAGGACAGACAGGGTCCACCCGGTGATCCCCGGCCCAGCAGGATGTAGCTACAGCAGACTGGACCCAATCTCTGGTCAGCCTGTGGTTCCGTCTTTTCAGTATCCATTGTGTTGTAACAGGGCTGTGTTCAGGAATCACTGCTTCCTGTTGCTCCGGACCTTCTCTCTCTCTCTCTCTCTCTGTCTCTGTCTCTCTGTCTCTGTCTCTCTGTCTCTCTGTCTCTCTCTCTCTCTCTCTGTGTCTCTCTCTCTCTGTCTCTCTCTCTCTCTCTCTCTGTCTCTGTCTCTCTGTCTCTGTCTCTCTGTCTCTCTGTCTCTCTCTCTCTCTCTGTGTCTCTCTCTCTCTCTCTCTCTGTCTCTCTCTCTCTCTCTCTCTGTCTCTCTCTCTCTCTTTCTCTCTCTGTCTCTCTCTCTCAATGTTCTATTCAATTCAATACAAGGGCTTTATTGGCATGGGAAACATGTGCTAACATTGCCAAAGCAAGTGAGGTAGATAATATATAAAGTTAATATATAAAGTGAAATAAACAATAAACATTACACATACAGAAGTTTCAAAACAATAAAGACATTACAAATGTCATATTATATATATATATACAGTGTTTTAACAATGTACAAATGGTAAAGGACACAAGATAAAATAAATAAGCATAAATATGGGTTGTATTTACAATGGTGGGTGTTCTTCACTGGTTGCCCTTTTCTCGTGGCAACAGGTCACAAATCTTGCTGCTGTGATGGCACACTGTGGAATTTCACCCAGTAGATATGAGAGTTTTTCAAAATTGGATTTGTTTTCGAATTCTTTGTGGATCTGTGTAATCTGAGGGAAATATGTCTCTCTAATATGGTCATACATTGGGCAGGAGGTTAGGAAGTGCAGCTCAGTTTCCACCTCATTTTGTGGGCAGTGAGCACATAGCCTGTCTTCTCTTGAGAGCCATGTCTGCCTACGGCGGCCTTTCTCAATAGCAAGGCTATGCTCACTGAGTCTGTACATAGTCAAAGCTTTCCTTAATTTTGGGTCAGTCACAGTGGTCAGGTATTCTGCCAGTGTGTACTCTCTGTTTAGGGTCAAATAGCATTCCAGTTTGCTCTGTTTTTTTGTTAATTCTTTCCAATGTGTCAAGTAATTATCTTTTTGTTTTCTCATGATTTGGTTGGGTCTAATTGTGCTGCTGTCCTGGGGCTCTGTAGGGTGTGTTTGTGTTTGTGAACAGAGCCCCAGGACCAGCTTGCTTAGGGGACTCTTCTCCAGGTTCATCTCTCTGTAGGTGATGGCTTTGTAATGGAAGGTTTGGGAATCGCTTCCTTTTAGGTGGTTGTAGAATTTAACGGCTCTTTTCTGGATTTTGATAATTAGTGGGTATCAGCCTAATTCTGCTCTGCATGCATTATTTGGTGTTCTACGTTGTACATGGAGGATATTTTTGCAGAATTGTGCGTGTAGAGTCTCAATTTGGTGTTTGTCCCATTTTGTGAAGTCTTGGTTGGTGAGCGGACCCCTCTCTGTCTCTCTCTCTCTCTGTCTCTCTCTCTCTCTCTCTCTCTCTCTCTCTCTCTCTCTCTCTCTTTCTCTCTGTCTCTCTTTCTCTCCTCTCTCTCTCTGTCTTTCCCTTTCTCTCTCACTCTACTTTTTGCTTTACTTATTATTATTATTATTATTATTATTATTTAAAACCAAATTATTTATTAGAAACCATTTTTTGGAGTTGTTTATATCTGCTAAATAGGTCAATCTGAGCACTGTATCATCAGCCAATACTGAGCCTTGAGGTACTCTACTGGTATTCTACTGATACTCTACTGATACTCTACTGGTACTCTACTGATACTCTACTGATACTCTACTGGTACTCTACTGATACTCTACTGGTATTCTACTGATACTCTACTGGTACTCTACTGATACTCTACTGATACTCTACTGGTATTCTACTGGTACTCTACTGATACTCTACTGATACTCTACTGGTATTCTACTGATACTCTACTGGTATTCTACTGATACTCTACTGATATTCTACTGATATTCTACTGGTACTCTACTGATACTCTACTGGTATTCTACTGATACTCTACTGGTACTCTACTGATACTCTACTGATACTCTACCGGTATTCTACTGATACTCTACTGATACTCTACTGATATTCTACTGGTATTCTACTGATTCTCTACTGATATTCTACTGGTATTCTACTGGTATTCTACTGATATTCTACTGGTATTCTACTGATATTTTACTGATATTCTACTCGTATCCTACTGATACTCTACTGGTATTCTACTGATACTATACTGGTTTTCTACTGGTATTCTACTGATACTCTACTGATACTCTACTGGTATTCTACTGGTATTCTACTGATACTCTACTGATACTCTACTGGTATTCCACTGGTATTCTACTGGTATTCTACTGATATTCTACTGATACTCTACTGGTATTCTACTGGTATTCTACTGGTACTCTACTGGTATTCTACTGGTACTCTACTGGTATTCTACTGGTATTCTACTGGTATTCTACTGATACTCTACTGGTATTATACTGGTATTATACTGGTACTCTACTGGTATTCTACTGGTACTCTACTAGTATTCTACTGGTATTCTACTGGTATTCTACTGATATTCTACTGATATTCTACTGATACTCTACTGGTATTCTACTGGTATTCTACTGATACTCTACTGGTATTCTACTGATATTCTACTGGTATTCTACTGGTATTCTACTGGTATTCTACTGGTATTTTACTGATACTCTACTGGTATTCTACTGGTATTCTACTGGTATTCTCGTGGTACTCTACTGGTATTCTACTAGTATTCTACTGGTATTCTACTGGTAGTCTACTGATATTCTACTGGTACTCTACTGGTATTCTACTGGTATTCTACTGGTATTTTACAGATACTCTACTAATACTCTACTGGTATTCTACTGATACTCTACTGGTATTCTACTGATACTCTACTGGTATTCTACTGATACTCTACTAATACTCTACTGGTATTCTACTGATACTCTACTGGTATTCTACTGATACTCTACTTGTATTCTACTGGTATTCTACTGATACTCTACTGGTATTCTACTGATACTCTACTGGTATACTACTTGTATTCTACTGGTATTCTACTGATACTCTACTGGTATTCTACTAATACTCTACTGGTATTCTACTTGTATTCTACTGATACTCTACTGGTATTATACTGGTATTCTACTGGTACTCTACTGGTATTTTACTGATACTGTACTGGTTTTTTACTGATACTCTACTGGTATTCTCTGATACTGTACAGGTATTCTACTCATACTCTACTGATACTCTACAGGTATTCTACTGATATTCTACTGATATTCTACTGATATTCTACTGAAAACTCTACTGGTATTCTACTGATACTCTACTGGTATTCTCTGATATTTTACTGATACTCTACTGGTATTTTACTGATACTCTACTGGTATTCTCTGATACTCTACAGGTATTCTACTGATACTCTACTGATACTCTACAGGTATTCTACTGATACTGTACTGATACTCTACTGGTATTATACTTGTATTCTAGTGATACTGTACTGGTATTCTACTGGTATTTTACTGATACTCTACTGATACTCTACTGGTATTCTACTGACATTCTACTGGTATTCTACTGGTATTCTACTGGTATTCTACCGATACTCTACTGGTGTTCTACTGGTATTCTACCGATACTCTACTGGTATAATACTTGTATTCTAGTGATACTCTACTGGTATTCTACTGGTATTCTACTGATACTCTACTGATACTCTACTGGTATTCTACTGGTATTCTACTGATACTCTACTGGTATAATACTTGTATTCTAGTGATACTCTACTGGTATTCTACTGGTATTCTACTGATACTCTACTGATACTCTACTGGTATTCTACTGGTATTCTACTGATACTCTACTGGTATTATACTTGTATTCTACTGATACTCTACTGGTATCTACTGATACTCTACTGATACTCTACTGGTATCTACTGATACTCTACTGATATTCTACTGGTATTTTCCTGATACTCTACTGGTATTCTCTGATATTTTACTGATATTTTACTGATACTCTACTGGTATTCTACTGATACTCTACTGGTATTCTCTGGTATTCTACTGATACTCTACTGGTATTCTCTGATACTCTACTGGTATTCTACTGATACCCTACTGATATTCTACTGATACTCTACTGGTATTCTCTGATATTCTACTGGTACTCTACATGTATTCTACTGATACTCTACTGGTATTCTCTGATATTCTACTGGTATTCTCTGATATTCTCTGATATTCTACTGGTACTCTACTGGTATTCTACTGATACTCTACTGGTATTCTCTTATGTTCTACTGGTATTCTAGTGGTAATATACAGAGTCCAAGATGTTATTTATGCCCTTCTATGAAAACACATAGCTTTCTATTGCTATGATATTAATGGAAGCAGTTTAGTGATTTGTCAGTGAAATCAATGTTTTGAACTTAACCTAGTAAGATATAATTATCAACTAAATCAAATGCTTTTAATAAATCACTAAATATGGCACCATTTAGTTTACCTTGGTCAGACTAATCATCTATATCATTAGTAAGTTTAACTAATGCTGTAGTGGCTGAATGGTTGGGTGTAAAGCCAGTTTGTTTTATTTATCTAGGAGGTACTAATGCATTTAGGAACGTATTCATTTCTTAAAGGGTTTTGCTATTTAACAGACGATTGATATAGGTCTATAGTTATTTAGGTCTAAGGAGTTTCCACCTTTATGAAGAGGGGTGACTTAGGCACATTTCCACCCAGAATGCATTTCACCAGTCGTTAAAGACATGCTGAACAGGTCTGCTAGAGGAAACAGTCTAACATCAGCAGGCCACTTCATACACGTGGGTTCCAGTCCATCTGTAACGTCTGTCGTCGGATGGACGAGACCGAGGCGCAGCGTTTTTTTGAGTTCCACACATTTTATTAACGAAGTGAAACTTTAGAGAAGACAAAACAGTAACAACGACCGAACAGCTTCGTTGTGCCAACTACCTGCACACAAACAAAGAACAAGATCCCACACAGAAGGAGGGAAAAGGGCTGCCTAAGTATGATACCAAATCAGAGACAATGATAGACAGCTGCCTCTGATTGGGAACCACACTCGGCCAGAAACAAAGAAATAAAGAACATAGAATGCCCACCCAAATCACACCCTGACCAAACCAAAATAGAGACCTAAAAAGGCTCTCTAAGGTCAGGGCGTGACACCATCTAGACCTGCTCCTTGTTGATATTGATCTCATAGAGGACATGCAGTATATCAGATGATCAGTTGTATATCAGTTGATCAGTTGATCTGTATATCAGTTGATCAGTTGTATATCAGTTGATCAGTCTATCAGTTGATCAGTTGTATATCAGTTGATCAGTCTAGCAGTTGATCAGTTGATCAGTTGTATATCAGTTGATCTGTCTATCAGTTGATCAGTATATCAGTTGATCTGTATATCAGTTGATCTGTCTATCACTTGATCAGTTGTATATCAGTTGATCTGTATATCAGTTGATCAGTCTATCAGTTGATCAGTATATCTATCATTGGTGGAATTGTGGGTGAAATCATTATTTGAGATACCAGATGTTCTAATAGATGAGACTTGCTGATTAAAACATCAGCTATATCTGCTGGCTCCTGAATGACACGGTCATTAAAGATAATTTGCTGGACATGTTGATTATTTTATCCGTGTAAAAGGTCATTTGTGTATTTCCAGAACTGTTGTTGATATTGTTTTTGTAGTACTCTCCATATGGAAGGAGAATTTAGTATTTGGAGTTGTAGTTTAACTGGCATTTCTTTATTTTCTGCTGGATTCCCAAACAGTTGGATCTTTGTTCCTTCGCTTTCGCTGTACATATATGTGTTAAGGCAGCTCTAACCCAGGGCAGGTGAAAGACCTTAACGATCACTGTTCTACAAAGTGCATGTTTATCACATACCTTAATGAATTCAGGGACAAAGTCATCTCATGCATTTCGGGCTGTTGGGATTAGTTGGAGTCTTTGCCTGTGTTGTCGCATCTTTAAGGTATTACATTTCAAACCCCTTTTTGTTTTTATTTTCAAAAGATGCACCCGGACCTGCATGGCTTGCCTTAGTCCAGTCGGTGTCAGAGAGAACAGCACTGACCTGCCCGCTCTTGAGGAAACAACCTGTGGTTCCCTAGGTTACCCTATTAGCTCACAGCAAAAAACCTTGACCTTTTTCAAAAACGAATTTTCTTGTTATCTGCTTGTTTTAGTCCATTACAAAACTACATTTAGGAAAAGTACAACAAGCCTAAAGAGGACTTTTCAACATCGCCTTGCTACCGAGCGTTCTAACTACTTAGAGAAACATAATACCGTAGGGCTTCCCTCATGCCCCTTTTCATGAGCTGCTAGCAGCCATGTGAGGGAGGGGGTAACAGCTAGCTAACAGAACATTTAGCTAGCCAATCACAACAACACAAACAAACTGACTGTACAGCTACAAGTAGTGAGTGGATTTACTAACAGACTACACAACTACAAGTAATGAGTGGAGTTACAGACTATACAACTACAAGTAGTGAGTGGAGTTACTAACAGACTATACAACTACAAGTAGTGAGTGGAGTTACTAACAGACTATACAACGACAAGTAGTGAGTGGAGTTACTAACAGACTATACAACTACAAGTAATGAGTGGAGTTACAGACTATACAACTACAAGTAGTGAGTGGAGTTACTAACAGACTAAACAACTACAAGTAGTGAGTGGGGTTACTAACAGACTATACAACGACAAGTAGTGAGTGGAGTTACTAACAGATTATACAACGACAAGTAGTGAGTGGAGTTACTAACAGACTATACAACGACAAGTAGTGAGTGGAGTTACTAACAGACTATACAACTACAAGTAGTGAGTGGAGTTACTAACAGACTATACAACGACAAGTAGTGAGTGGAGTTACTAACAGACTATACAACGACAAGTAGTGAGTGGAGTTACTAACAGACTATACAACTACAAGTAGTGAGTGGGGTTACTAACAGACTATACAACTACAAGTAGTGAGTGGAGTTACAGACTATACAACTACAAGTAGTGAGTGGAGTTACTAACAGACTATACAACTACAAGTAGTGAGTGGAGTTACTAACAGACTATACAACGACAAGTAGTGAGTGGAGTTACAGACTATACAACTACAAGTAGTGAGTGGAGTTCCAGACTATACAACTACAAGTAGTGAGTGGAGTTACAGACTGTACAACTACAAGTAGTGAGTGGAGTTACTAACAGACTATACAACTACAAGTAGTGAGTGGAGTTACTAACAGACTATACAACTACAAGTAGTGAGTGGAGTTACTAACAGACTATACAACGACAAGTAGTGAGTGGAGTTACTAACAGACTATACAACGACAAGTAGTGAGTGGAGTTACTAACAGACTATACAACGACAAGTAGTGAGTGGAGTTACAGACTATACAACTACAAGTAGTGAGTGGAGTTCCAGACTATACAACTACAAGTAGTGAGTGGAGTTACAGACTGTACAACTACAAGTAGTGAGTGGAGTTACTAACAGACTATACAACTACAAGTAGTGATTGGAGTTACTAACAGACTATACAACTACAAGTAGTGAGTGGAGTTACTAACAGACTATACAAGTAGTGAGTGGAGTTACAGACTATACAACTACAAGTAGTGAGTGGAGTTACATACTATACAACTACAAGTAGTGAGTGGAGTTACTAACAGACTATACAAGTAGTGAGTGGAGTTACATACTATACAACTACAAGTAGTGAGTGGAGTTACTAACAGACTAAACAACTACAAGTAGTGAGTGGAGTTACTAACAGACTATACAAGTAGTGAGTGGAGTTACAGACTATACAACTACAAGTAGTGAGTGGAGTTACTAACAGACTAAACAACTACAAGTAGTGAGTGGAGTTACTAACAGACTATACAAGTAGTGAGTGGAGTTACTAACAGACTAAACAACTACAAGTAGTGAGTGGAGTTACTAACAGACTATACAACTACAAGTAGTGAGTGAAGTTACTAACAGACTATACAACTACAAGTAGTGAGTGGAGTTACTAACAGACTATACAACGACAAGTAGTGAGTGGAGTTACTAACAGACTATACAACTACAAGTAATGAGTGGAGTTACAGACTATACAACTACAAGTAGTGAGTGAAGTTACTAACAGACTAAACAACTACAAGTAGTGAGTGGGGTTACTAACAGACTATACAACGACAAGTAGTGAGTGGAGTTACTAACAGACTATACAACGACAAGTAGTGAGTGGAGTTACTAACAGACTATACAACGACAAGTAGTGAGTGGAGTTACTAACAGACTATACAACTACAAGTAGTGAGTGGAGTTACTAACATACTATACAACGACAAGTAGTGAGTGGAGTTACTAACAGACTATACAACTACAAGTAGTGAGTGGGGTTACTAACAGACTATACAACTACAAGTAGTGAGTGGAGTTACAGACTATACAACTACAAGTAGTGAGTGGAGTTACTAACAGACTATACAACTACAAGTAGTGAGTGGAGTTACTAACAGACTATACAACGACAAGTAGTGAGTGGAGTTACAGACTATACAACTACAAGTAGTGAGTGGAGTTCCAGACTATACAACTACAAGTAGTGAGTGGAGTTACAGACTGTACAACTACAAGTAGTGAGTGGAGTTACTAACAGACTATACAACTACAAGTAGTGAGTGGAGTTACTAACAGACTACACAACTACAAGTAGTGAGTGGAGTTACTAACAGACTATACAAGTAGTGAGTGGAGTTACAGACTATACAACTACAAGTAGTGAGTGGAGTTACATACTATACAACTACAAGTAGTGAGTGGAGTTACTAACAGACTAAACAACTACAAGTAGTGAGTGGAGTTACTAACAGACTATACAAGTAGTGAGTGGAGTTACAGACTATACAACTACAAGTAGTGAGTGGAGTTACTAACAGACTAAACAACTACAAGTAGTGAGTGGATTTACTAACAGACTATACAAGTAGTTAGTGGAGTTACTAACAGACTAAACAACTACAAGTAGTGAGTGGAGTTACTAACAGACTATACAACTACAAGTAGTGAGTGGAGTTACTAACAGACTATACAACTACAAGTAGTGAGTGGAGTTACTAACAGACTATACAACTACAAGTAGTGAGTGGAGTTACATACTATACAACTACAAGTAGTGAGTGGAGTTACAGACTATACAACTACAAGTAGTGAGTGGGGTTACTAACAGACTATACAACTACAAGTAGTGAGTGGAGTTACTAACAGACTATACAACATATGTTATTACCTGGTACTCCCTGTATATAGTCATGTTATTACCTGGTACTCCCTGTATATAGCCATCTTATTACCTGGTACTCCCTGTATATAACCATGTTATTACCTCCCTGTATATAGCCATGCTATTACCTGGTACTCCCTGTATATAACCATGTTATTACCTGGTGCTCCCTGTATATAGCCATGTTATTACTTGGTACTCCCTGTATATAGCCATGTTATTACCTGGTACTTCCTGTATATAGCCATGTTATTACCTATTACTCCCTGTATATAGCCATGTTATTACCTGGTACTCCCTGTATATAGCCATGTTATTACCTGGTACACTTTGTATATAGCCATGTTATTACCTGGTACTTCCTGTATATAGCCATCTTATTACCTGGTACTCCCTGTATATACCCATGTTATTACCTGGTACTTCCTGTATATAGCCATGTTATTACCTCCCTGTATATAGTCATGTTATTGCCTGGTACTTCCTGTATATAGCCATGTTATTACCTGGTACTCCCTGTATATAACCATGTTATTACCTCCCTGTATATAGCCATGTTATTACCTGGTACTTCCTGTATATAGCCATGTTATTACCTGGTACTCCCTGTCTATAGCCATGTTATTACCTTCCTGTATATAGCCATGTTATTACCTGGTACTCCCTGTATATAGCCATGTTATTACCTCCCTGTATATAGCCATGTTATTACCTGGTACTCCCTGTATATAGCCATGTTATTACCTGGTACTTCCTGTATATAGCCATGTTATTACCTAGTACTCCCTGTATATAGCCATGCTATTACCTGGTACACTTTGTGTATAGCCATGTTATTACCTGGTACTTCCTGTATATAGCCATCTTATTACCTGGTACTCCCTGTATATAACCATGTTATTACCTCCCTGTATATAGCCATGTTATTACCTGGTACTTCCTGTATATAGCCATGTTATTACCTGGTACTCCCTGTCTATAGCCATGTTATTACCTCCCTGTATATAGCCATGTTATTACCTGGTACTCCCTGTATATAGCCATGTTATTAACTCCCTGTATATAGCCATGTTATTACCTGGTACTTCCTGTATATAGCCATGTTATTACCTGGTACTTCCTGTATATAGCCATGTTATTACCTGGTACTTCCTGTATATAACCATGTTATTACCTGGTACTCCCTGTATATAGCCATGTTATTTTTACTGGTACTTCCTGTATATTGTTATTTCCTGGTACTTCCTGTATATAGCCAAGCTATTTTTACTGGTTATTGTAATTCGCTGTGAATTTATTCCTCTATTTCTGCATTGTTGGTAAGGGCCAGTCATTCAGCATTTCACTGTTAGTCTACACCTGTTGTTTACAAAGCATTTGACAAATACAATTTGATTTGATTGTAACATCTTATGTTGGTCTATTTGGATGGCTTCTGGATAAGAGTGGGCTGGTTGTGTGTTTCCAAAGTGCTACATTAGAGTGTTCGGAGGCTGGTTGTGTATCTCTGTCTGTGTCTCTGTCTGTATCTCTGTCTGTATCTCTGTCTGTGTCTCTGTCTGTATCTCTCTCTCTCTCTCTGTTCCTCTGTCTCTCTCTCTCTCTCTCTTTGTCTCTCTCTGTAACTCTATCACTGTCTCTGTCTCTCTCTGTAACTCTCTCTCTGTCTCTCTCTGTAACTTTCTCTCTGTAACTCTATCTCTGTCTCTCTCTGTCTGCCCTAGCTCTGTCTATCTGTAACTCTGGGCCCTGTCTCTCTGTAACTCAAGGCCCTGTCTCTCTGTAACTCTGGGCTCTGTCTCTCTCTGTAACTCTATCTCTGTCTCTCTCTGTCTGCTCTAGCTCTGTCTCTAGCTGTGCTGGCTTCCTTGTGGGTTGTTTCTTGCAGGGAAATGCTAATTTTATTTTTTTTTTTTTTATTTTACCTTTATTTAACCAGGCAAGTCAGTTAAGAACAAATTCTTATTTTCAATGACGGCCTGGGAACAGTGGGTTAACTGCCTGTTCAGGGGCAGAACGACAGATTTGTACCTTGTCAGCTCGGGGGTTTGAACTCGCAACCTTCCGGTTACTAGTCCAACGCTCTAACCACTAGGCTACCCTGCCGCCCACAATAATAACCTCCAGCTGTGTGGAAAATCGCTCCTTCGAAGCTAATGGTTAATTCTTCCCCTTCCATCTGAGTCAGGCAACAGTGAACAGTCAGTATCTGGATAACATGTGTGAAATGATTGATAATGTATGTGATATCAACAGAGAGGTATATTTTCTGGGTGATTTAAATATTGACTGGCTTTCATCAAGCTGCCAAACTCAGGAAAAAGCTTCAAGTGTTAATGTGTGCCTGCAACCGTGTTCAGTTTACCAGCCTACCTACCAGGGTAGTTACAAACAACCGTGTTCAGGTTATCAGCCTACCTACCAGGGTAGTTACAAACAACCGTGTTCAGTTTACCAGCCTACCTACCAGGGTAGTTACAAACAACCGTGTTCAGTTTATCAGCCTACCTACCAGGGTAGTTACAAACAACCTGGTTCAGGTTATCAGTAAACCTACCAGGGTAGTTAGAAACAGCACAGGAATGAAATCATCAACATGTATTGATCACATCTTTACTAATACTGCAGAAATATGATTGAAAGCAGTATCCAGATCCATCAGAAGTAGTGATCACAATATAGAAGCCATATCTAGGAAAACCACAGTTCCAAAGCCTGGGCCTAATATAGTGTATAAGAGGTCATACAATACGTTTTGTAGTGATTCATATGTTGTTGATGTAAAGAATAATTGCTGGTCAGTGGTGTGTAATGAGGAGCAACCAGACGCTGCAACCAGACATAATTTATGAAATTGTTACTAATAAACCAATTAAGAAAATGACTGTAAAAACGGTTAAATCCCAGTGGATTGATGAGGAATTTAAAAAAATGTTAAAATCTGTCATTCTCCCCCTGAACAGGTAGTTAACCCACTGTTCCTAGGCCGTCATTGAAAATAAGAATTTGTTCTTAACTGACTTGACTAGTAAAATAAAATTCATTGAAGCAGATTGTTCATTCATCACAAAACTGATGGATATCAAGATTTGCAAACTTCGGCATGACCTGCCAACAACTGACACTCCACATCCAAGTATATCTGACCATATTTTGAAAGACAAGAATTGTAATTTTGAATTCCGTAAAGTGAGTTTGGAAGAGGTACAATATTATTGTTGTCTATCAACATTGACAAGCCACTGGGGTCTGACAACTTGGATGGAAAATTACTGAGGATAATAGTGGACGATATTGCCACTCCTATTTGCCATATCTTCACTTTAAGCCTAGTAGAAAGTGTGTACCCTCAGACCTGGAGGGAAGCTAAAGTCATTCTGCTACCTAAGAATAGTATACCCCCTTTACTGGCTCAAAGAGCCGACCAATCAGCCTGTTACCAACCCTTAGTAAGCTTTTGGAAAAAATTGTGTTTGACCAGATACAATGCTATTTCACATTAAACAAATTGAACAGACTTACAACACTTATAGAGAAGGACACTCAACAAGCACAGCACTTACACAAATGACTGATGATTGGCTGAGAGAAATGTAGGATGAAAATATTGTAGGGGCTGTTTTGTAAGACTTCAGTGCGGCTTTTGACACGATCGACAATAGTCTGCTGCTGGAAAAACAGACGTGTTATGGCTTTACACCCCCTGCTATATTGTGGATAAAGAGTGTTCTGTCTAACAGAACACAGAGGGTGTTCTTTAATGGAAGCCTCTCCAACATAATCCAGGCAGAATCAGGAATTCCCCAGGGCAGCTGTCTAGGCCCCTTACTTTTTTCAATCTTTACTAACGACATGCTACTGGCTTTGAGTAAAGCCAGAGTGTCTCTGTATGCGGATGACTCAACACTGAACACGTCAGCTACTACAGTGACTGACATGACTGCAACACTCAACAAAGAGCTGCAGTTAGTCCAGAGTGGGTGGCAAGGAATAAGTTAGCTCTAAATATTTATAATACTAAAAGCATTGTATTTGGAACACAGCACTCACTAAATCTTAAACCTCAACTAAATCTTGTAAAAAATAATGAGGAAATTGAGCAAGTTGAGGTGACTAAACTGCTTGGAGTAACCCTGGATTGTAAACTGTTACGGTCAAAACATATTGATGCAACAGTAGCTAAGATGGGGAGAAGTCTGTCCATCATAAAGCAATGCTCTACCTTCTTAACAGCACTATCAAGAAGGCAGGTCCTACAGGCCCTAGTTTCTACCTTCTTAACAACACTATCAACAAGGCAGGTCCTACAGGCCCTAGTTTCTACCTTCTTAACAACACTATCAACAAGGCAGGTCCTACAGGCCCTAGTTTCTACCTTCTTAACAACACTATCAACAAGGCAGGTCCTACAGGCCCTAGTTTCTACCTTCTTAACAACACTATCAACAAGGCAGGTCCTACAGGCCCTAGTTTCTACCTTCTTAACAACACTATCAACAAGGCAGGTCCTACAGGCCCTAGTTTCTACCTTCTTAACAACACTATCAACAAGGCAGGTCCTACAAGACCTAGTTTGTTGCACCTGGACTACTGTTCAGTCGTGTGTTCAGGAGCCACAGAGGGACTTAGGAAAATTGCAATTGGCTCAGAACAGGGCAGCACGGCTGGCCCTTGGATGTTCACAGATAACTAATATTAATAATATGCAGGTCAATCTCTCCTGTTTCAAAGTAGAGGAGAGTTTGACTTCATCACTACTTGTATTTATGAGAGGTATTGACATATTGAAAGCACAGAGATGTCTGTTTAAATTACTAGCACACAGCTCAGACACCCATGCATACCCCACAAGACATGCCACCAGAGGTCTCTTCACAGTCCCCAAGTCCAGAACAGACTATGGGAGGCACACAGTATAACATAGAGCCATGACTACATGGCTACATACTGACTACATACTATGTGTGTGTGTGTGTGTGTGTGTGTGTGTGTGTGTGTGTGTGTGTGTGTGTCTGTGTGTGTGTGTGTGTGTGTGTGTGTGTGTGTGTGTGTGTGTGTGAGAGAAACCATGGAGTTTATGAAGTCTTCCAACAAAACAAGAGAGGTTTGTCTATTCAACCCTGACAGGAAGCCAGGCCATACCTCCACACCAGCCCGTCAGTCTATTCAACCCTGACAGGAAGCCAGGCCATGCCTCAACACCAGCCCGTCAGTCTATTCAACCCTGACAGGAAGCCAGGCCATGCCTCCACACCAGCCCGTCAGTCTATTCAACCCTGACAGGAAGCCAGGCCATGCCTCCACACCAGCCCGTCAGTCTATTCAACCCTGACAGGAAGCCAGACCAGCCCGTCAGTCTATTCAACCCTGACAGGAAGCCAGGCCAGCCCGTCAGTCTATTCAACCCTGACAGGAAGCCAGGCCAGCCCGTCAGTCTATTCAACCCTGACAGGAAGCCAGGCCATGCCTACACACCAGCCCGTCAGTCTATTCAACCCTGACAGGAAGCCAGGCCAGCCCGTCAGTCTATTCAACCCGGACAGGAAGCCAGGCCAGCCCGTCAGTCTATTCAACCCAGACAGGAAGCCAGGCCAGCCCGTCAGTCTATTCAACCCGGACAGGAAGCCAGGCCATACCTCCACACCAGCCCGTCAGTCTATTCAACCCTGACAGGAAGCCAGGCCAGCCCGTCAGTCTATTCAACCCGGACAGGAAGCCAGGCCATGCCTCCACACCAGCCCATCAGTGACTGGGTCCTAAATGGCACCAATCCCTATGTAGAGATCTGGTCAAAAGTAGTGCAATATATAGGGAATAGGGTGCCATTTGGGAGGCATTCAGTCAGCCAGTCAGTCAGCCAGTCAGCCTGTCGGGCAGTCAGCCAGTCGGGCAGTCAGCCAGTCGGTCAATGAGCCAGGCAGTCAGCCAGTCAGCTAACCAGCCTGTCAATCAGTCAGCCAGTCAGTTAGCCAGTCAGCCAGCCAGCCAACCAGCCAGTCAGCCAGCCAGCCAGCCAGCCAGTCAGTCAGCAAGTCAGTCAGCCAGTCAGTCAATCAGTCAGCCAGCCAGCCAGTCAGTCAGTCAGAGAATCAGTCAGCCAATCAGTCAGCCAGTCAGTCAGCCAGCCAGCCAGCCATTCAGTCTGCCAACCAGTCAGCCATCCAGCCAGTCAGCCAGCCAGTCAGCCAGTCTGACAGCCAGTCAGTAATTCAGTCAGCCAGCCAGCCAGTTAGTCAGCCAGTCATTCAGCCAATTAGCCAGTCAGCCAGCCAGCCAGCCAGCCAGCCAATGAGTCTGCCAGTCAGTCAGCCATCCAGCCAGTCAGCCAGCCAGTTAGCCAGCCAGTCACTCAGCCAATTAGCCAGCCAGCCAGTCAGTCAGCAAGTCAGTCAGCCAGCCAGTCAGTCAGTCAGTAAGCCAGTCAGCATGTCGGCCAGTCAGCCAGTCGGGCAGTCAGCCAGTCAGTCAGTGAACCAGACAGTCAGGCAGTCAGCCAATCAGTCAGCTAGTCAGCCAGCCAGTCAATCAGTCAGCCAGTCAGTTAGCCAGCCAGCCAGCCAGCCAGCAAGTCAGCCAATCAGCCAGCCAGCCAGTCAGCTAGCCAGCCAGCCAGTCAGTCAGTCAATTAGCCAGCCAGTAAGCCAGCCAGTCCCTCAGCCAATTAGCCAGCCAGCCAGTCAGCAAGTTAGTCAGCCAGTCAGCATGTCGGCCAGTCGGGCAGTTAGCCAGTCCGTCAGTGAGCAAGACAGTCAGGCAGTCAGCCAGCCAGTCAGTCAGTCAGCCAGCCAGTCAATCAGTCAGCCAGTCGGGCAGTCACCCAGTCGCTCAGTGAGCCAGACAGTCAGACAGTCAGCCAGCCAGTCAATCAGCCAGTCAGTTAGCCAGTCAGCCAGCCAGCCAGCCAGTCAATCAGTTAGCCAGTCAGCAGTCAGCCAACCAGCCAGTCAGTCAGCAAGTCAGTCAGCCAGCCAGTCAGCCAGCCAGCCAGTCAGCCAGCAAGCCAGTCAGTCAGTCAGCCAGTCAGTCACCCAGTCAGCCAGCCATTCAGTCAGTCAGACGGAATCCTCTTAGCTCTCTTTCTTCTTGTCCTGTTTATTTTTTCTTGGGGAATAGATTTCAGGCATGAAGATAACTCTGTGTGGGGGGGGGGGGCGGGGGCTGCGTAGCCCTAACCATGTCTGATTGCCAGAGTGGGTGAGTGGATGTGAGGATAGTGAGACAGTGTCTCTGGGGAACAGGCCTAGTCACTGCTGTTGTTTATCAGTACACATCAACACACACACACACACACACACACACACCACCACCCCCCCCACACACACACACACACACACACATCCCCATTCATGAAGGTGAATCTGGCTGACTGTCTGACACAAACACATGCACGTTAAGGTGCAGGGTAGAGAGGAGTGGGGGAGGAGAAGGGGAGGAGAGGGGGAGGAGAGGAGGAAGAGGAGGAGGAGGAGAGGGGGAGGAGGAAGAGAGGAGGAGAGGGGAGGACGAGGGGGAGAAATGCCTTCAATTTGACAGGGACTGAGAAGACCAGACATGCAGTATGTTTATCATAAGCTGTGATTACTGCAGCCTGGGAGGAGATGAGAGAGAGGAGGAGGAGGAGAGAGAGGAGGAGAAAGGGAGATGACAAGGGAAGTGAGGAGGGAAAGAGAGGAGGAGGAAGGGAGAAGGGGGGTGCTACTCCAGAGACACAGCAGCTGAAGCAGAACAATGCCTTTGTTAGTAATGACTCTCATAGATGTTCTCTTTTTAATGAGGCTATTGGTTGTGTAGTGGTGGTGTAGGATGAGGAGGGGCGAGGGAGGGAGGAAGGGAGTTGAGGATGCTGCTGCTGTTGTGATGTAGAGAGGGAGAGAGATCAGACCACAGAAAAATCACAGTCTACTTGAACAGAGCAATACTCAATCATGAGGCGTCAAAGCAAAAGGAACTGAGTAACATTAAGAAATGCTATCGATGGAAGGAATGCAGTTTGGAAACCTAACAAAAAACAATTAGGCAACAACAAATTCAATCCCTTTTAGATAATTTCCTGGGTAAAACGTTCCACTGTAATAGTGAAGGTGTAAACTTGGCAGTAGAAAATCTTAACAGTATATTTGACCTCTCAGCTTCCCTACCAAATCTAAAAATCTCAAATAGAAAACCAAAGAAAATATGACAAATGATGACAAATAACAACAATGACAAATGATTGATGAAGAATGTAAAAATCTAAGAACGAAATTGAGAAACCTGTCCAACCAAAAACATAGACCCAGAAAACTTGAGTCTAAGCCTTCACTATGGTGATTCACTAAAACAATACAGAAATACACTACGGAAAAAGAAGGAACAGCATGTCAGAAATCAGCTCAATGTAATTGAAGAATCCATAGACTCTAATCACTTCTGGGAAAATTGGAAAACACTAAACAAACAACAACACAAAGAATTATCTATACAAAATGGAGATGTATGGGTAAACCACTTCTCCAATCTTTTCGGCTCTATAACAAAGAATAAAGAGCAAAGTCTTATACAGGATCAAATACAAATCTTAGAATCAACTATTAAAGACTACCAGAACCCACTGGATTCTCCAATTACCTTGAATGAGCTACAGGACAAAATAAAAACCATCCAACCCAAAAAGGCATGCGGGGTGTTGAAATGATCGAATATACAGACAACAAATTCCAATTGGCTATACTACAACTCTTTAACATCATCCTTAGCTCTGGCATCTTCCCCAATATTTGGAACCAAGGACTGATAACCCCAGTTGTAACGGCTGTCGTCGGGAGAAAGAGAAGACCAAGGTGCAGCATTCATTGTAATTTAATAAAGAATGAATACTGAAACAAAAACAAAACACGACAAACGAACAGTCCTGAACGACAACAACAACAACAAAACACAGAACAGAAAATAAACACCCATGAAACACAGGTGGAAAAAGGCTACCTAAGTATGATTCTCTATCAGAGACAACTAACGACACCTGCCTCTGATTGAGAACCATACCAGGCCAAACTCAAAAACCAACATAGAAAAACGAACATAGACAACCCACCCAACTCACGTCCTGACCATACTAAAACAAAGACCTAAATAAAATAACTAAGGTCAGAACGTGACACCCACCTACCGACATGTAGATATTACACCAATCCACAAAAGTGGAGACAAATTTTCCTTGGGATATGCGTCAAAGGTAACCTTGGGAAAATCCTCTGCATTATCATTAACAGCAGACCCGTACATTTCCTCAATGAAAACAATGTACTGAGCAAATGTCAAATTGGCTTTTTACCAAATTACCGTACAACAGACCACATATTCACCCTGTACACCCTAATTGACAACCAAACAAACCAAAATAAAGGCAAAGTCTTCTCATGCTTTGTTGATTTCAAAAAAGCCTTTGACTCAATTTGGCATGAGGGTCTGCTATACAAATTGATGGAAAGTGGTGTTGGGGGTAAAACATACGACATTATAAAATCCATGTACACAAACAACAAGTGTGCGGTTAAAATTGGCAAAAAACACACATTTCTTCCCACAGGGTCGTGGGGTGAGACAGGGATGCAGCTTAAGCCCCACCCTCTTCAACATATATATCAATGAATTGGCACGGGCACTAGAAAAGTCTGCAGCACCCGGCCTCACCCTACTAGAATCTGAAGTCAAATGTCTACTGTTTGCTGATGATCTGGTGCTTCTGTCACCAACCAAGGAGGGCCTACAGCAGCACCTAGATATTCTGAACAGATTCTGCCAGACCTGGGCACTGACAGTAAATCTCAGTAAGACCAAAATAATGGTGTTCCAAAAAAGGTCCAGTCGTCAGGACCACAAATACAAATTCCATCTAGACACCATTGCCCTAGAGCACACCATTGCCATAGAGCACACTTTTGATGGCATTCTATGCCATCAAAAGGAACATAAAATTCAACATACCAATTAGGATCTGGCTAAAAATACTTGAATCAGTCATAGAGCCCATTTCCCTTTATGGTTGTGAGGTCTGGGGTTCCGCTCACCAACCAAGACTTCACAAAATGGGACAAACACCAAATTGAGACTCTGCATGCAGAATTCTGCAAAAATATCCCCTGTGTACAACGTAGAACACCAAATAATGCATGCAGAGCAGAATTAGGCCGATACCCACTAATGATCATAATCCAGAAAATAGCCTTTAAATTCTACAACCACCTAAAAGGAAGTGATTCCCAAACCTTCCATAACAAAGCCATCACCTACGGAGAGATGAACCTGGAGAAGAGTCCCCTAAGCAAGCTGGTCCTGGGGCTCTGTTCACAAACACAAACACACCCTACAGAGCCCCAGGACAGCAGCACAATTAGACTGCATCGCCCACAACCACAGGGCTCTCCAGAGGGTGGTACGGTCTGCTCAACTCATCACCGGGGACACACTGCTTGCCCCCAAGGACACCTACAGCACCCGATGTCACAGGATCATCAAGGACATCAACCACCCGAACCACTTGGCCTGTTCACCCTTCTATCATCAAGAAGGCGTGGTCAGTTTAGGTGCATCAAAGCAGGGATCGAGAGACTGAAAAACAGCTTCTATCT
Organism: Oncorhynchus clarkii lewisi; assembly: GCF_045791955.1. Classification (NCBI taxonomy): domain Eukaryota; kingdom Metazoa; phylum Chordata; class Actinopteri; order Salmoniformes; family Salmonidae; genus Oncorhynchus; species Oncorhynchus clarkii. Next base: position 2,307,607 of record NC_092178.1, read on the forward strand.
CAAGGCCAACAGACTGTTAAATTACCATCACTAGCCGGCTACAACCCAGTTACTCAACCCTGCACCGTATAGGCTGCTGCCCTATACATACTGTATGCTATGTATATACTGTATTCTACTGTATTTTAGTGAATACCACTCCGACATTGCTTATCCTAATATTCATATTTTATATTATTTTATTCTTAATTCCATTCTTTTACTTTTAGATGTGTGTGTATTGTATTGTTGTGAATTGTTAGATATTACTGCACTGTGGAGCTAGAAACACAAGCATTCTGCTACACCCAAAATAACATCATGGTTTCTATACAATATCAATGTGAGCGAATAAATTTCATTTTTTTATATATAAATATATACTGTATGTATAGCGAGTAATTTTCATGTTTTGTTCTTCAAAAATATCACAACCTATTTCAGTATATTTATTATGAATTTGGACATTTAAGACCGGTGTTTTGACACTGGGCTATAAATCACAAATCCATGACAACAGTATAATTTTCAACTTCTGTTTTAGGAATATAAATTATACTTTTAATGTTTCAACATGATTGTAAGGTTCTGTATTTATTTTCTTACGATTCCTGCCTCCTGCGAAATAAACACCTGCCGCACTCTGCGCGTGAATCTACACCTTTTTCTCCCTGAGTATTCATTACAATGATTCTATTTCATCCCGTAAAAACTACTGAATGAGCCCAAAAACATGCTTCAATTTATTGATATTGATGGTTAAACTGAAATCACGAAAATACCTTCGACTTGCCTACTAAATGGAATTGAATCGATCTCGGGCCAATTAGTTGTTTTTTTTTAAATCAAGGGGGACAAAATGTATGTTGGGTAATCACTCATCTGTGATGCACCTACACTCTAAGAAAAAAGGGTTCTACCTGGAACCTAGAAAAAGGGGTTCCAAACGAGTTCTACCTGGAACCTAGAAAAAAGGGTTTTCAAAGGATTATCCAATTTGGACAACCAAAGAACACCTTTTTTTCTAAGAGAGTAGTAGAGGTTGACATGGGAGTGAAAATGAATTCCTGTCCTCTCTTGTCCTGTACATTGTTTTCTCGTACTGTCGTGGTCCCTCAACAGTTCTATAACAAAACAGTTTTTTGTCCAATCCGTCAGAAATAACATCCTCCATTAGCCCCTCGTCTGTCTGTCCCTGCTCTGTGAGTGAGTAGCCATAGCAACTGCTCCGTTTTTCTGCTCCGGTGCTCACAAGACAGTTGCCTGTACACACAGCTGTTAACAAACACATTACAAGACTTTGGCAATGAAGGCAGCCTTTTACTTCGCCTGGTGGATATGGACATGTCTCCCGACTGGCTTCAACTGGAGCGAGGCGTGAGCAGGGTAGCCTAGTGGTTAGAGTCTCCGGACTGGCTTCAACTGGAGCTAGACGTGAGCAGGGTAGCCTAGTGGTTAGAGTGTAGAGGTGGCAGGGTAGCCTAGTGGTTAGAGTGTAGAGGCGGCAGGGTAGTCTAGTGGTTAGAGTGTAGAGGTGGCAGGGTAGCCTAGTGGTTAGAGTGTAGAGGCGGCAGGTAGCCTAGTGGTTAGAGTGGAGAGGTGGCAGGGTAGTCTAGTGGTTAGAGTGTAGAGGTGGCAGGGTAGTCTAGTGGTTAGAGTGGAGTGGGGGCAGGGTAGTCTAGTGGTTAGAGTGTAGAGGTGGCAGGGTAGTCTAGTGGTTAGAGTGTAGAGGCGGCAGGTAGCCTAGTGGTTAGAGGGGGGGCGGCAGGGTACTCTAGTGGTTAGAGTGGAGGGGCGGCAGGGTAGTCTAGTGGTTAGAGGGGGGGCGGCAGGATACTCTAGTGGTTAGAGGGGGGGTGGCAGGGTAGTCTAGTGGTTAGAGCGTTGGACTAGTAACCGAAAGGTTGGAAGTTCAAATCCCCGAGCTGACAAGGTACAAATCGGTCGTTCTGCCCCTGAACAAGGCAGTTAACCCACTGTTCCTAGGCCATCATTGAAAATAAGAATTTGTTCTTAACTGACTTGCCTAGTTAAAGGAAAAATGTATATAATTGTTTTAAATGACGTTGTAAGTAACATCCAACTTTCCAGGGAATAGATATGTCCTTATATGGGCAGAACATTTAAATTATGTCCTTATATGGGCAGAACATTTACATTCTTGTTAATCTAACTGCACTGTCCAATTTACAGTAGCTATTACAGTGGAAAAATACCATGCTATTGTTTGAGTAGCAACTGGTTTGATACATTCACCTCTGAAGGTAAATGATGTACTTACATTCAGTAATATGGCTCTGATTTGTCATCCTGAGGGTCCCAGAGATAAAAATGTAGCACAGTTTTGTTTGATAAAATCAAGTTTTATATTCAAATGGAGGAACTGGGTTCTGCAGTTTGAACCCCTGCTGTTTCTAAATGAAATGCTCCACACATTAACTATTTCTAACCCAAAAACAAAATGACTCAGTTTATCACTATTCCTGTACTGCCTGTCCCTGTGGACTGTCGATCCTGCCTGCCTGCCCTGTCCTGTTCTGTTCTGTCCTGTCCTGCCCTGTCCTGTCCTGTCCTGCCCTGTCCTGCCCTGCCCCGTCCTGCCCTGCCCTGCCCTGCCCTGCCCTGCCCTGCCCTGTCCTGCCCTGCCCTGCCCTGCCCTGTCCTGCCCTGCCCTGCCCTGCCCTGTCCTGCCCTGCCCTGCCCTGCCCTGTCCTGTCCTGTCATGTCCTGCCCTGTCCCGTTTCTGCCTGAATCCTGTGAGACAGGAGTCCTCTTTCCGTGTCTATTCACGAGTGTAGCAGTATTACTTCTGTCCCTCTCCTTTCCCAAACCTGGGTTCAACCTGGGTTCAAACTGGGTTCAAACCAGGGACCCTCTGAACACATTGACAACAGTCCCAATTAAAGCATCATTACCTGTCTCTGCAAGGGGAAACAACTTTTTCAAGTTCTCAGAACAAGTTACATCACCGATTGAAATGCTACCAGCGTGCACCGCTAACTAGCTAGCCATTTGACCCTAGTACACTCTCCTCTCACGCTCAATAAGTGGTTAGAGCGTTGGGCCAGTAACCGAAAGGTTACCTGACAAGGTAAAATTCTGTCGTTCTGCCTCTGAGCAAAGCTGTTAACCACTGTTCCCCGGGCGCCGAAGACGTGGATGTCGATTGAGGCAGCAACCCGCACCTCTCTGATTCAGAGGGTGTTAAATGCGGAAGACACATTTCAGCTGAATGCATTCATTTTTACAACTGACTACGTCTCCCCCCCTTTGTCCCTTAGATATCAGCAGATGTTGTTCATGTAGACTCACCTTCCACCCTGAAATAAGCAATAAACCTTAAAGGTTTTCATGTTTAGTTGAAAAACACAGCTAAGCTATGGATTGTTCTCCCCTGATTCAGAATATATCATGTTCATAGTGCAGCCATGAACTATTGAAGATTGAAAGCCGCAGAAAATGTAAAAAAACATCCACATTTTCAACCACAGGATTAGCTGTGGATCTTTGTCCATCCCTGATTCAGAATAAATCAACTTCTGACCCACTGGAATTGTGATACAGTGAATTATAAGTTAAATAATCTGTCTGTAAACAATAGTTGGAAAAATGACTTGTGTCATGCACAAAGTAGATGTCCTAACTGACTTGCCAAAACTATAGTTAGTTAACAAGAAATTTGTGGAGTGGTTGAAAAACGAGTGTTAATGACTCCAACCTAAGTGTATGTAAACTAGTTTTAAAGACTCCAACCTAAGTGTATGTAAACTAGTTTTAAAGACTCCAACCTAAGTGTATGTAAACAAGTTTTAATGACTCCAACCTAAGTGTATGTAAACTAGTTGCAATGACTCCAACCTAAGTGTATGTAAACAAGTTTTAATGACTCCAACCTAAGTGTATGTAAACTAGTTTTAATGACTCCAACCTAAGTATATGTAAACGAGTTTTAATGACTCCAACCTAAGTGTATGTAAACTAGTTTTAATGACTCCAACCTAAGTGTATGTAAACTAGTTTTAATGACTCCAACCTAAGTGTATGTAAACTAGTTTTAATGACTCCAACCTAAGTGGATGTAAACTTCAGACTTCAACTGTACGTCAGTCACACACAATATCTCAGACAGCACCGGGCCAGTTTAAAAAAAATCTTGGGTGAATGATGCGTGTTGCCATAGAGATCTGGCATTTTTCTAAATAACACTGATTAGCCCAAGGCAGGAGCTCTAGTAATTAACTGAAATTTGTTAGTCACATGCAATCTCTCAATTGGCCCAAAGTGGGGCGATTAATCATTTGTGGGGAACGACATGTTTACTGTTGTCTTGTTTTCATAGTCATGGCATGCTTGGTTCAATAGCTATTGACTTGAGAGTACTGAATATCCCCCGAATATCCCATATAAAGCTAATTCGACCTTGGTGAGAGAGGGAGGGGGTATGGAATAGTGATGTGGTCAGGAAGGAATTATGGTTGTAAGGGGTGAAGAGGCTACTGGGCTCCCTGAGGGAAACTGTATTGTACCGTAGAAATGGAATGAACGGACAGGGAAACCTTGAACCCTGGCAATTTGACAGGTAAACTCATGGGTACACTCGAAATGGCAGCCTGGTACTGTGATTAAACAATTCCCATGGTAAATGTAGAATATTCATTCAAATGATTCTTACTGATGTGGCTCATGCAATGGAATTAATTTTTTTGTAATCGCATTTGAGCTGAATGAACAAATCACAGCACAGATTGATGGGTACACTTCCTGCTTTTACTTCCTGCTTTTACTTCCTGCTTTTACTTCCTGCTTTTACTTTCTGCTTTTAACTTCCTGCTTTGCTCCTGTAGACGGTTTGGCTGACAACGTCACCAGAATGATTTACGCACATCGATGTGGCCATAATGGGTGTATCGTTATGATCCTGAGCGCTCAGATAGTTAGCAACAATGACAAGAAGCTGCCTTGAATCGTATAGGAGGCTCGTCTCAGATAGTTAGCAACAATGACAAGAAGCTGCCTTGAATCGTATAGGAGGCTCGTCTCAGATAGTTAGCAACAATGACAAGAAGCTGCCTTGAATCGTATAGGAGGCTCGTTTCAGATAGTTAGCAACAATGACAAGAAGCTGCCATGTGAGGAATCGTATAGGAGGCTCGTTTCAGCTCGTTTATTGATACCATGTCTTGTTTTGAGGTGTTTTGACTGATGTATTGTCTATGCTAATATGGCTAAAATTCACAAGCTACCCAAACAACAACTGTAACTATGTATTTGAGAGACAGCAAGTGCTCATTATGCAAATGTATTTATGGGAGACAAAATACAATTTAAATGTTGTTGTTTACAGTCTAAGCCAACCCTGTTTTTGCCCCATGCTTACTCACACGTTGGTTTTGTTGCTCAGCAACCAACCCGTCTATAGGTACACTCGCCACGGCCGCCAGTCAACCCATTATGCCATCATTGACTTGAACAGGGACACGCGTTCTGTTCATTCTATGTCAATGTGCTGTACGTTGTCATTTCAGCACCACTTGTTCATAAACAGTGTTGTGTTTAATGGAGTTTCCATCTTAAACCTGTTACGGATGGTGGTTCCTGTACAGGAACCAAATCAGCGGAAATTTCAGAGCGCCACATATAGTACTCGATAAAACTCAAACTTTCATTAAAACACACACGCAAGATACTAAATTAAAGCTACACTCGTTGTGAATCTAGCCAACATGTCAGATTTGTAAAATGCTTTTCGGCGAAAGCATGAGAAGCTATTATCTGATAGCATGCACCCCCGAAATACCTGAACGAGACCTAAACAAAAGATTTAGTAGTAGCCGGCGCTACACAAAACGCAGAAATAAAATATAAAACATTCATTACCTTTGACGAGCTTCTTTGTTGGCACTCCTATATGTCCCATAAACATCACAATTGGGTCTTTTTCCCGATTAAATCCGTCCATGTATACCCAAAAAGTCAATTTATAAAGGCCGTCTGATCCAAGGAAAATTCACGTTTTCCAGACGCAACGTCACTTTTTAAAATTAAAAAAGTCGCCTATAAACTTTTACAAATCACTTCTAACTACTTTTGTAAACCAACTTTAGGTCTTAATAAACGTTAATAATCGATCAAATTGATCACGGGGCGATCTGTATTTGATAGCAGCAAGTCTTGAAATCATCGTCCATTTTTTTCACTTTCATAATTTCCTGGGTGCACCCCAAGACAGGAAGTGCCTCTACAATGAAATGCCAGTACTGGCGACATCGTGCGGAAGCTGTAGGCATTGTAAGCGGGGCCTCTTCTATTTTCTAACGCCGTAGACAATTCAAAGACTGGCGGATGAATATATATATATTTGGGGGTGAACAGTTTTCCCTGGGATTTTTACTCCTGAACACGTTCTGTTATAGCCACAGACATGAATTAACCAGTTTTAGAAACTTCAGAGTGTTTTCTATACACACATACTTATCATATGCATATACTATATTCCTGGCATGAGTAGCAGGACGTTGAAATGTTGCGCGATTTTTAACAAAAAGTTGCGAAACGCTGCGAGAATTCGCATCATCACTCTGCTGTCTTTCTGTTGTCCGTGTAACAGGAATTGTCTCACGTCAGATGGTGTCAGTCTTACGCGACACCTCGTCTCCTCAAACCGATCTGTCTTGTAGGAACTCACCCTATTACTAGTTCCTAATTCTGAAAACCACTCGTCTCTCGGTAGCTATGACAACCGTCAGCTGAGAAAATGTGCTCCAACTAGCAGTCGAGTACTAGCTTGGAAGGGCCAATGCGATAGCTACTTCTCTAGCTTGGAAGGGCCAATGCGACAGCTACTTCTCTAGCTTGGAAGGGCCAATGCGATAGCTACTTCTCTAGCTTGGAAGGGCCAATGCGATAGCTACTTCTCTAGCTTGGAAGGGCCAATGCGATAGCTACTTCTCTAGCTTGGAAGGGCCAATGCGATAGCTACTACTCTAGCTTGGAAGGGCCAATGCGACAGCTACTTCTCTAGCTTGGAAGGGCCAATGCGATAGCTACTTCTCTAGCTTGGAAAGGCCAAAGCGATAGCTACTTCTCTAGCTTGGAAGGGCCAACGCGATAGCTACTACTCTAGCTTGGAAGGGCCAATGCGATAGCTACTACTCTAGCTTGGAAAGGCCAATGCGATAGCTACTTCTCTAGCTTGGAAGGGCCAATGCGATAGCTACTTCTCTAGCTTGGAAGGGCCAATGCGAAAGCTACTTCTCTAGCTTGGAAGGACCAATGCGATAGCTACTTCTCTAGCTTGGAAAGGCCAATGCAATAGCTACTTCTCTAGCTTGTTGATGAAGTTGGCACTGTTCCCATAAATCGGGCAGGTATCTGACTGACAGCTGGCTCGGGGGCGCCTCGCTACTTTGGAACAATTGGCTTGAAGTGATGACGTCACAGAGGGTAGCCAGCCCTGCTGTGGAACTCGGCAGTACACACGACGTCATGACAACTCATTAGTGAGTTAGCTATGACTACACTAGCTATATAGAGGGAGTATTCAGTGTGCAAACCGGTGTTGTTAGCATCCCTGTCTTTTGTGAATTGATTTGGTTCAGCCAGCGAGCAGACAATAGCCAGCTAACAGCTCATTTCCGAATACATTTTTTATTTTCTTAAATACTGATTCTACCGCCACAAAAAAAACACATTAGCTAGATGTAGAATCAGGAAGTTATCAGACAGATCTGTGCAGATGGCCGTCTGAGACAAAAGGGGTAACAGGCTGAGTGAGGACGAGGGAATGTTACCATGGATGTGGGAGATGTTTCTGTCTTTTTCTTAGAAGACCCTTCAGTTCTCTTTGCCTGGCAACCAGCTACGTTACAAATCCTGTAAATTTGGTCAGCGTTGTAACAGACTCTGTAACACACTCAAACACAGTGTAACAGACTCTGTAAAACACTCAAACACAGTGTAACAGGCTCTGTAAAACACTCAAACACAGTGTAACAGACTCTGTAAAACACTCAAACACAGTGTAACAGACTCTGTAAAACACTCAAACACAGTGTAACAGACTCTGTAAAACACTCAAACACGGTGTAACAGACTCTGTAAAACACTCAAACACGGTGTAACAGACTCTGTAAAACACTCAAACACAGTGTAACAGACTCTGTAAAACACTCAAACACAGTGTAACAGTCTCTGTAAAACACTCAAACACAGTGTTACAGGCTCTGTAAAACAATTAAACACAGTGTAACAGACTCTGTAAAACACTCACACCGTGTAACAGGCTCTGTAAAACACTAAAACACAGTGTAACAGACTCTGTAAAACACTCAAACACAGTGTAACAGGCTCTGTAAAACACTCACACAGTGTAACAAGCTCTGTAAAACACTCAAACACAGTGTAACAGGCTCTGTAAAACACTCAAACACAGTGTAACAGGCTCTGTAAAACACTCACACAGTGTAACAGGCTCTGTAAAACACTCAAACACAGTGTAACAGGCTCTGTAAAACACTCAAACACAGTGTAACAGGCTCTGTAAAACACTCAAACACAGTGTAACAGGCTCTGTAAAACACTCAAACACAGTGTAACAGACTCTGTAAAACACTCACACAGTGTAACAGACTCTGTAAAACACTCACACAGTGTAACAGACTCTGTAAAACACTCACACAGTGTAACAGGCTCTGTAAAACAATCAAACACAGTGTAACAGACTCTGTAAAACACTAACACCATGTAACAGACTCTGTAAAACACTCAAACACAGTGTAACAGACTCTGTAAAACACTCACACCGTGTAACAGACTCTGTAAAACACTCACACAGTGTAACAGACTCTGAAACGCTCCCTCAAACACTTTTCTCCATCTTTGCTCTGTGTACCTGCCTTTGAACAGATGCTAAAACAGACCTTTGTGTAAATCTGTTCGGAGGGCAGAAGCCTTTCTCTGCATTCCACATGGAACCCTGTTCTCTACACAGTACTGTAGATCAGGGCCCGTACGGTTCCCGTTTGGAACGCTAGTCTTAAAACGCTGAATCTGTTTTATTGGCCAGTCAGTTAATGGTAACTCCTGGTAACGTGGTGGGATGTTATGTTGAAACTTTTCAGACTTTTTAATTGATGACAGAGACAAAAACATGATCGTGCCTGTCTGTCTTGTTACTCTGTGAACACATGATGCAGCATTGTCACGAGGTGCTATCAGAATCACATACAGGCAGAGTATTGTTCATGTGGCTTTCGCATAGGTGAAAGGACCTAGTATTCAGTGATGAAGCTTTAATATGGGTTCATCTGCAGTCATTTCCTGCCATGACCTTCATCATGTCTTTAATGTTACTCATTTATATTACTATTATTATATTACTGCTGTTAAACAGTTATTATATTACTGTTATTATATTACTGCTATTAAACAGTTATTATATTACTACTATTAAACAGTTATATTATTACTACTATTAAACAGTTATTATATTACTACTATTAAACAGTTATTATATTACTGTTATTATACAGTTATTATATTACTGTTATTATATTACTACTATTAAACAGTTATTATATTACTGCTATTAAACAGTTATTATATTACTACTATTAAAAAGTTATTATATTACTGTTATTATATTACTACTATTAAACAGTTATTATATTACTGTTATTAAACAGTTATTATATTACTACTATTAAACAGTTATTATATTACTGTTATTATATTACTACTATTAAACAGTTATTATATTACTGCTATTAAACAGTTATTATATTACTACTATTAAACAGTTATTATATTACTGCTATTAAACAGTTATTATATTACTGTTATTATATTACTGCTATTAAACAGTTATTATATTACTACTATTAAACAGTTATTATATTACTACTACTAAACAGTTATTATATTACTGTTATTATATTACTGCTATTAAACAGTTATTATAGTACTACTATTAAACAGTTATTATATTACTGCTATTAAACAGTTATTATATTACTGTTATTATACAGTTATTATGTTACTACTATTAAACAGTTATTATATTACTACTATTAAACAGTTATTATATTACTGCTATTAAACAGTTATTATATTACAGTTATTATATTACTACTATAAAACAGTTATTATATTACTGCTATTAAAAAGTTATTATATTACAGTTATTATATTACTACTATTAAACAGTTATTATATTACTGCTGTTAAACAGTTATTATATTACTGTTATTATACAGTTATTATATTACTACTATTAAACAGTTATTATATTACTACTATTAAACAGTTATTATATTACTGTTATTAAACAGTTATTATATTACTACTATTAAACAGTTATTATATTACTACTATTAAACAGTTATTATATTACTACTATTAAACAGTTATTATATTACTGCTATTAAACAGTTATTATATTACTGCTGTTAAACAGTTATTATATTACTGCTGTTAAACAGTTATTATATTACTGTTATTATACAGTTATTATATTACTACTATTAAACAGTTATTATATTACTGCTATTAAACAGTTATTATATTACTGCTGTTAAACAGTTATTATATTACTACTATTAAACAGTTATTATATTACTACTATTAAACAGTTATTATATTACTGCTATTAAACAGTTATTATATTACTACTATTAAACAGTTATTATATTACTACTATTAAACAGTTATTATATTACTACTATTAAACAGTTATTATATTACTGCTATTAAACAGTTATTATATTACTGTTATTATACAGGTATTATATTACTACTATTAAACAGTTATTATATTACTACTATTAAACAGTTATTATATTACTACTATTAAACATTTATTACATTACTGCTATAAACAGTTATTATATTACTACTATTAAACAGTTATTATATTACTACTATTAAACAGTTATTATATTACTACTATCAAACAGTTATTATATTACTGTTATTATATTACTGCTATTAAACAGTTATTATATTACTACTATAAAACAGTTATTATATTACTGCTATTAAACAGTTATTATATTAATGTTATTATATTACTGCTATTAAACAGTTATTATATTACTACTATAAAACAGTTATTATATTACTGGTATAAAACAGTTATTATATTACTACTATTAAACAGTTATTATATTACAGTTATTATATTACTACTATAAAACAGTTATTATATTACTACTATTAAACAGTTATTATATTACTACTATTAAACAGTTATTATATTACAGTTATTATATTACTACTATAAAACAGTTATTATATTACTGTTATTATATTACTGCTATTGAACAGTTATTATATTACTACTATTAAACAGTTATTATATTACTGCTATTAAACAGTTATTATATTACAGTTATTATATTGCAACTATAAAACAGTTATTATATTACTACTATTAAACAGTTATTATATTACAGTTATTATATTACTACTATAAAACAGTTATTATATTACTACTATTAAACAGTTATTATATTGCTGTTATTATATTACTGCTATTAAACAGTTATTATATTACAGTTATTATATTACTACTATAAAACAGTTATTATATTACTACTATTAAACAGTTATTATATTACTACTATAAAACAGTTATTATATTACTACTATTAAACAGTTATTATATTACTACTATTAAACAGTTATTATATTACTGTTATTATATTACTACTATTAAACAGTTATTATATTACAGTTATTATATTACTGCTATTAAACAGTTATTATATTACTGCTATTAAACAGTTATTATATTACTGTTATTATATTACTACTATTAAACCGTTATTATATTACTGCTATTAAACAGTTATTATATTACTACTATTAAACAGTTATTATATTACTGCTATTAAACAGTTATTATATTACTACTATTAAACAGTTATTATATTACTACTATTAAACAGTTATTATATTACTGCTATTAAACAGTTATTATATTACTGCTATTAAACAGTTATTATATTACTACTATTAAACAGTTATTATATTACTACTATTAAACAGTTATTATATTACTGCTATTAAACAGCTATTATATTACTACTATTAAACAGTTATTATATTACAGTTATTATATTACTGCTATTAAACAGTTATTATATTACTACTATTAAACAGTTATTATATTACTACTATTAAACAGTTATTATATTACTGCTATTAAACAGTTATTATATTACTACTATTAAACAGTTATTATATTACTACTATTAAACAGTTATTATATTACTACTATTAAACAGTTATTATATTACTGCTATTAAACAGTTATTATATTACTGTTATTATACAGGTATTATATTACTACTATTAAACAGTTATTATATTACTACTATTAAACAGTTATTATATTACTACTATTAAACATTTATTACATTACTGCTATAAACAGTTATTATATTACTACTATTAAACAGTTATTATATTACAGTTATTATATTACTGCTATTAAACAGTTATTATATTAATGTTATTATATTACTGCTATTAAACAGTTATTATATTACTACTATAAAACAGTTATTATATTACTGGTATAAAACAGTTATTATATTACTACTATTAAACAGTTATTATATTACAGTTATTATATTACTACTATAAAACAGTTATTATATTACTACTATTAAACAGTTATTATATTACTACTATTAAACAGTTATTATATTACAGTTATTATATTACTACTATAAAACAGTTATTATATTACTGTTATTATATTACTGCTATTGAACAGTTATTATATTACTACTATTAAACAGTTATTATATTACTGCTATTAAACAGTTATTATATTACAGTTATTATATTGCAACTATAAAACAGTTATTATATTACTACTATTAAACAGTTATTATATTACAGTTATTATATTACTACTATAAAACAGTTATTATATTACTACTATTAAACAGTTATTATATTGCTGTTATTATATTACTGCTATTAAACAGTTATTATATTACAGTTATTATATTACTACTATAAAACAGTTATTATATTACTACTATTAAACAGTTATTATATTACTACTATAAAACAGTTATTATATTACTACTATTAAACAGTTATTATATTACTGCTATTAAACAGTTATTATACTACTACTATTAAACAGTTATTATATTACTGTTATTATATTACTACTATTAAACAGTTATTATATTACAGTTATTATATTACTGCTATTAAACAGTTATTATATTACTGCTATTAAACAGTTATTATATTACTGTTATTATATTACTACTATTAAACCGTTATTATATTACTGCTATTAAACAGTTATTATATTACTACTATTAAACAGTTATTATATTACAGTTATTATATTACTGCTATTAAACAGTTATTATATTACTACTATTAAACAGTTATTATATTACTACTATTAAACAGTTATTATATTACTGCTATTAAACAGTTATTATATTACTACTATTAAACAGTTATTATATTACTACTATTAAACAGTTATTATATTACTACTATTAAACAGTTATTATATTACTGCTATTAAACAGTTATTATATTACTGTTATTATACAGGTATTATATTACTACTATTAAACAGTTATTATATTACTACTATTAAACAGTTATTATATTACTACTATTAAACATTTATTACATTACTGCTATAAACAGTTATTATATTACTACTATTAAACAGTTATTATATTACTACTATTAAACAGTTATTATATTACTACTATCAAACAGTTATTATATTACTGTTATTATATTACTGCTATTAAACAGTTATTATATTACTACTATAAAACAGTTATTATATTACTGCTATTAAACAGTTATTATATTAATGTTATTATATTACTGCTATTAAACAGTTATTATATTACTACTATAAAACAGTTATTATATTACTGGTATAAAACAGTTATTATATTACTACTATTAAACAGTTATTATATTACAGTTATTATATTACTACTATAAAACAGTTATTATATTACTACTATTAAACAGTTATTATATTACTACTATTAAACAGTTATTATATTACAGTTATTATATTACTACTATAAAACAGTTATTATATTACTGTTATTATATTACTGCTATTGAACAGTTATTATATTACTACTATTAAACAGTTATTATATTACTGCTATTAAACAGTTATTATATTACAGTTATTATATTGCAACTATAAAACAGTTATTATATTACTACTATTAAACAGTTATTATATTACAGTTATTATATTACTACTATAAAACAGTTATTATATTACTACTATTAAACAGTTATTATATTGCTGTTATTATATTACTGCTATTAAACAGTTATTATATTACAGTTATTATATTACTACTATAAAACAGTTATTATATTACTACTATTAAACAGTTATTATATTACTACTATAAAACAGTTATTATATTACTACTATTAAACAGTTATTATATTACTACTATTAAACAGTTATTATATTACTGTTATTATATTACTACTATTAAACAGTTATTATATTACAGTTATTATATTACTGCTATTAAACAGTTATTATATTACTGCTATTAAACAGTTATTATATTACTGTTATTATATTACTACTATTAAACCGTTATTATATTACTGCTATTAAACAGTTATTATATTACTACTATTAAACAGTTATTATATTACTGCTATTAAACAGTTATTATATTACTACTATTAAACAGTTATTATATTACTACTATTAAACAGTTATTATATTACTGCTATTAAACAGTTATTATATTACTGCTATTAAACAGTTATTATATTACTACTATTAAACAGTTATTATATTACTACTATTAAACAGTTATTATATTACTGCTATTAAACAGCTATTATATTACTACTATTAAACAGTTATTATATTACAGTTATTATATTACTGCTATTAAACAGTTATTATATTACTACTATTAAACAGTTATTATATTACTACTATTAAACAGTTATTATATTACTGCTATTAAACAGTTATTATATTACTACTATTAAACAGTTATTATATTACTACTATTAAACAGTTATTATATTACTACTATTAAACAGTTATTATATTACTGCTATTAAACAGTTATTATATTACTGTTATTATACAGGTATTATATTACTACTATTAAACAGTTATTATATTACTACTATTAAACAGTTATTATATTACTACTATTAAACATTTATTACATTACTGCTATAAACAGTTATTATATTACTACTATTAAACAGTTATTATATTACAGTTATTATATTACTGCTATTAAACAGTTATTATATTAATGTTATTATATTACTGCTATTAAACAGTTATTATATTACTACTATAAAACAGTTATTATATTACTGGTATAAAACAGTTATTATATTACTACTATTAAACAGTTATTATATTACAGTTATTATATTACTACTATAAAACAGTTATTATATTACTACTATTAAACAGTTATTATATTACTACTATTAAACAGTTATTATATTACAGTTATTATATTACTACTATAAAACAGTTATTATATTACTGTTATTATATTACTGCTATTGAACAGTTATTATATTACTACTATTAAACAGTTATTATATTACTGCTATTAAACAGTTATTATATTACAGTTATTATATTGCAACTATAAAACAGTTATTATATTACTACTATTAAACAGTTATTATATTACAGTTATTATATTACTACTATAAAACAGTTATTATATTACTACTATTAAACAGTTATTATATTGCTGTTATTATATTACTGCTATTAAACAGTTATTATATTACAGTTATTATATTACTACTATAAAACAGTTATTATATTACTACTATTAAACAGTTATTATATTACTACTATAAAACAGTTATTATATTACTACTATTAAACAGTTATTATATTACTGCTATTAAACAGTTATTATACTACTACTATTAAACAGTTATTATATTACTGTTATTATATTACTACTATTAAACAGTTATTATATTACAGTTATTATATTACTGCTATTAAACAGTTATTATATTACTGCTATTAAACAGTTATTATATTACTGTTATTATATTACTACTATTAAACCGTTATTATATTACTGCTATTAAACAGTTATTATATTACTACTATTAAACAGTTATTATATTACAGTTATTATATTACTGCTATTAAACAGTTATTATATTACTACTATTAAACAGTTATTATATTACTACTATTAAACAGTTATTATATTACTGCTATTAAACAGTTATTATATTACTACTATTAAACAGTTATTATATTACTACTATTAAACAGTTATTATATTACTACTATTAAACAGTTATTATATTACTGCTATTAAACAGTTATTATATTACTGTTATTATACAGGTATTATATTACTACTATTAAACAGTTATTATATTACTACTATTAAACAGTTATTATATTACTACTATTAAACATTTATTACATTACTGCTATAAACAGTTATTATATTACTACTATTAAACAGTTATTATATTACTACTATTAAACAGTTATTATATTACTACTATCAAACAGTTATTATATTACTGTTATTATATTACTGCTATTAAACAGTTATTATATTACTACTATAAAACAGTTATTATATTACTGCTATTAAACAGTTATTATATTAATGTTATTATATTACTGCTATTAAACAGTTATTATATTACTACTATAAAACAGTTATTATATTACTGGTATAAAACAGTTATTATATTACTACTATTAAACAGTTATTATATTACAGTTATTATATTACTACTATAAAACAGTTATTATATTACTACTATTAAACAGTTATTATATTACTACTATTAAACAGTTATTATATTACAGTTATTATATTACTACTATAAAACAGTTATTATATTACTGTTATTATATTACTGCTATTGAACAGTTATTATATTACTACTATTAAACAGTTATTATATTACTGCTATTAAACAGTTATTATATTACAGTTATTATATTGCAACTATAAAACAGTTATTATATTACTACTATTAAACAGTTATTATATTACAGTTATTATATTACTACTATAAAACAGTTATTATATTACTACTATTAAACAGTTATTATATTGCTGTTATTATATTACTGCTATTAAACAGTTATTATATTACAGTTATTATATTACTACTATAAAACAGTTATTATATTACTACTATTAAACAGTTATTATATTACTACTATAAAACAGTTATTATATTACTACTATTAAACAGTTATTATATTACTGCTATTAAACAGTTATTATACTACTACTATTAAACAGTTATTATATTACTGTTATTATATTACTACTATTAAACAGTTATTATATTACAGTTATTATATTACTGCTATTAAACAGTTATTATATTACTGCTATTAAACAGTTATTATATTACTGTTATTATATTACTACTATTAAACCGTTATTATATTACTGCTATTAAACAGTTATTATATTACTACTATTAAACAGTTATTATATTACTGCTATTAAACAGTTATTATATTACTACTATTAAACAGTTATTATATTACTACTATTAAACAGTTATTATATTACTGCTATTAAACAGTTATTATATTACTGCTATTAAACAGTTATTATATTACTACTATTAAACAGTTATTATATTACTACTATTAAACAGTTATTATATTACTGCTATTAAACAGTTATTATATTACTACTATTAAACAGTTATTATATTACAGTTATTATATTACAGCTATTAAACAGTTATTATATTACTACTATTAAACAGTTATTATATTACTACTATTAAACAGTTATTATATTACTGCTATTAAACAGTTATTATATTACTACTATTAAACAGTTATTATATTACTACTATTAAACAGTTATTATATTACTACTATTAAACAGTTATTATATTACTGCTATTAAACAGTTATTATATTACTGTTATTATACAGGTATTATATTACTACTATTAAACAGTTATTATATTACTACTATTAAACAGTTATTATATTACTACTATTAAACATTTATTACATTACTGCTATAAACAGTTATTATATTACTACTATTAAACAGTTATTATATTACTACTATTAAACAGTTATTATATTACTACTATCAAACAGTTATTATATTAATGTTATTATATTACTGCTATTAAACAGTTATTATATTACTACTATAAAACAGTTATTATATTACTGGTATAAAACAGTTATTATATTACTACTATTAAACAGTTATTATATTACAGTTATTATATTACTACTATAAAACAGTTATTATATTACTACTATTAAACAGTTATTATATTACTACTATTAAACAGTTATTATATTACAGTTATTATATTACTACTATAAAACAGTTATTATATTACTGTTATTATATTACTGCTATTGAACAGTTATTATATTACTACTATTAAACAGTTATTATATTACTGCTATTAAACAGTTATTATATTACAGTTATTATATTGCAACTATAAAACAGTTATTATATTACTACTATTAAACAGTTATTATATTACAGTTATTATATTACTACTATAAAACAGTTATTATATTACTACTATTAAACAGTTATTATATTGCTGTTATTATATTACTGCTATTAAACAGTTATTATATTACAGTTATTATATTACTACTATAAAACAGTTATTATATTACTACTATTAAACAGTTATTATATTACTACTATAAAACAGTTATTATATTACTACTATTAAACAGTTATTATATTACTGCTATTAAACAGTTATTATACTACTACTATTAAACAGTTATTATATTACTGTTATTATATTACTACTATTAAACAGTTATTATATTACAGTTATTATATTACTGCTATTAAACAGTTATTATATTACTGCTATTAAACAGTTATTATATTACTGTTATTATATTACTACTATTAAACCGTTATTATATTACTGCTATTAAACAGTTATTATATTACTACTATTAAACAGTTATTATATTACTGCTTATTATATTACAGTTATTATATTACTTATTATATTACTATTAAACAGTTATTATATTACTACTATTAAACAGTTATTATATTACTGCTATTAAACAGTTATTATATTACTGCTATTAAACAGTTATTATATTACTACTATTAAACAGTTATTATATTACTACTATTAAACAGTTATTATATTACTGCTATTAAACAGTTATTATATTACTACTATTAAACAGTTATTATATTACAGTTATTATATTACTGCTATTAAACAGTTATTATATTACTACTATTAAACAGTTATTATATTACTGCTATTAAACAGTTATTATATTACTACTATTAAACAGTTATTATATTACTACTTACTATTATATTACTACTATTAAACAGTTATTATATTACTACTATTAAACAGTTATTATATTACTACTATTAAACAGTTATTATATTACTACTATTAAACAGTTATTATATTACAGTTATTATATTACTGCTATTAAACAGTTATTATATTACTACTATTAAACAGTTATTATATTACTACTATTAAACAGTTATTATATTACTGCTATTAAACAGTTATTATATTACTACTATTAAACAGTTATTATATTACTACTATTAAACAGTTATTATATTACTACTATTAAACAGTTATTATATTACTGCTATTAAACAGTTATTATATTACTACTATTAAACAGTTATTATATTACTACTATTAAACAGTTATTATATTACTGCTATTAAACAGCTATTATATTACTACTATTAAACAGTTATTATATTACAGTTATTATATTACTGCTATTAAACAGTTATTATATTACTACTATTAAACAGTTATTATATTACTACTATTAAACAGTTATTATATTACTGCTATTAAACAGTTATTATATTACTACTATTAAACAGTTATTATATTACTACTATTAAACAGTTATTATATTACTACTATTAAACAGTTATTATATTACTGCTATTAAACAGTTATTATATTACTGTTATTATACAGGTATTATATTACTACTATTAAACAGTTATTATATTACTACTATTAAACAGTTATTATATTACTACTATTAAACATTTATTACATTACTGCTATAAACAGTTATTATATTACTACTATTAAACAGTTATTATATTACAGTTATTATATTACTGCTATTAAACAGTTATTATATTAATGTTATTATATTACTGCTATTAAACAGTTATTATATTACTACTATAAAACAGTTATTATATTACTGGTATAAAACAGTTATTATATTACTACTATTAAACAGTTATTATATTACAGTTATTATATTACTACTATAAAACAGTTATTATATTACTACTATTAAACAGTTATTATATTACTACTATTAAACAGTTATTATATTACAGTTATTATATTACTACTATAAAACAGTTATTATATTACTGTTATTA
Source organism: Oncorhynchus clarkii lewisi (assembly GCF_045791955.1). Classification (NCBI taxonomy): domain Eukaryota; kingdom Metazoa; phylum Chordata; class Actinopteri; order Salmoniformes; family Salmonidae; genus Oncorhynchus; species Oncorhynchus clarkii. The sequence continues at coordinate 2,328,045 of NC_092178.1, forward strand.
TATTACTGCTATTGAACAGTTATTATATTACTACTATTAAACAGTTATTATATTACTGCTATTAAACAGTTATTATATTACAGTTATTATATTGCAACTATAAAACAGTTATTATATTACTACTATTAAACAGTTATTATATTACAGTTATTATATTACTACTATAAAACAGTTATTATATTACTACTATTAAACAGTTATTATATTGCTGTTATTATATTACTGCTATTAAACAGTTATTATATTACAGTTATTATATTACTACTATAAAACAGTTATTATATTACTACTATTAAACAGTTATTATATTACTACTATAAAACAGTTATTATATTACTACTATTAAACAGTTATTATATTACTGCTATTAAACAGTTATTATACTACTACTATTAAACAGTTATTATATTACTGTTATTATATTACTACTATTAAACAGTTATTATATTACAGTTATTATATTACTGCTATTAAACAGTTATTATATTACTGCTATTAAACAGTTATTATATTACTGTTATTATATTACTACTATTAAACCGTTATTATATTACTGCTATTAAACAGTTATTATATTACTACTATTAAACAGTTATTATATTACAGTTATTATATTACTGCTATTAAACAGTTATTATATTACTACTATTAAACAGTTATTATATTACTACTATTAAACAGTTATTATATTACTGCTATTAAACAGTTATTATATTACTACTATTAAACAGTTATTATATTACTACTATTAAACAGTTATTATATTACTACTATTAAACAGTTATTATATTACTGCTATTAAACAGTTATTATATTACTGTTATTATACAGGTATTATATTACTACTATTAAACAGTTATTATATTACTACTATTAAACAGTTATTATATTACTACTATTAAACATTTATTACATTACTGCTATAAACAGTTATTATATTACTACTATTAAACAGTTATTATATTACTACTATTAAACAGTTATTATATTACTACTATCAAACAGTTATTATATTACTGTTATTATATTACTGCTATTAAACAGTTATTATATTACTACTATAAAACAGTTATTATATTACTGCTATTAAACAGTTATTATATTAATGTTATTATATTACTGCTATTAAACAGTTATTATATTACTACTATAAAACAGTTATTATATTACTGGTATAAAACAGTTATTATATTACTACTATTAAACAGTTATTATATTACAGTTATTATATTACTACTATAAAACAGTTATTATATTACTACTATTAAACAGTTATTATATTACTACTATTAAACAGTTATTATATTACAGTTATTATATTACTACTATAAAACAGTTATTATATTACTGTTATTATATTACTGCTATTGAACAGTTATTATATTACTACTATTAAACAGTTATTATATTACTGCTATTAAACAGTTATTATATTACAGTTATTATATTGCAACTATAAAACAGTTATTATATTACTACTATTAAACAGTTATTATATTACAGTTATTATATTACTACTATAAAACAGTTATTATATTACTACTATTAAACAGTTATTATATTGCTGTTATTATATTACTGCTATTAAACAGTTATTATATTACAGTTATTATATTACTACTATAAAACAGTTATTATATTACTACTATTAAACAGTTATTATATTACTACTATAAAACAGTTATTATATTACTACTATTAAACAGTTATTATATTACTGCTATTAAACAGTTATTATACTACTACTATTAAACAGTTATTATATTACTGTTATTATATTACTACTATTAAACAGTTATTATATTACAGTTATTATATTACTGCTATTAAACAGTTATTATATTACTGCTATTAAACAGTTATTATATTACTGTTATTATATTACTACTATTAAACCGTTATTATATTACTGCTATTAAACAGTTATTATATTACTACTATTAAACAGTTATTATATTACTGCTATTAAACAGTTATTATATTACTACTATTAAACAGTTATTATATTACTACTATTAAACAGTTATTATATTACTGCTATTAAACAGTTATTATATTACTGCTATTAAACAGTTATTATATTACTACTATTAAACAGTTATTATATTACTACTATTAAACAGTTATTATATTACTGCTATTAAACAGTTATTATATTACTACTATTAAACAGTTATTATATTACAGTTATTATATTACAGCTATTAAACAGTTATTATATTACTACTATTAAACAGTTATTATATTACTACTATTAAACAGTTATTATATTACTGCTATTAAACAGTTATTATATTACTACTATTAAACAGTTATTATATTACTACTATTAAACAGTTATTATATTACTACTATTAAACAGTTATTATATTACTGCTATTAAACAGTTATTATATTACTGTTATTATACAGGTATTATATTACTACTATTAAACAGTTATTATATTACTACTATTAAACAGTTATTATATTACTACTATTAAACATTTATTACATTACTGCTATAAACAGTTATTATATTACTACTATTAAACAGTTATTATATTACTACTATTAAACAGTTATTATATTACTACTATCAAACAGTTATTATATTAATGTTATTATATTACTGCTATTAAACAGTTATTATATTACTACTATAAAACAGTTATTATATTACTGGTATAAAACAGTTATTATATTACTACTATTAAACAGTTATTATATTACAGTTATTATATTACTACTATAAAACAGTTATTATATTACTACTATTAAACAGTTATTATATTACTACTATTAAACAGTTATTATATTACAGTTATTATATTACTACTATAAAACAGTTATTATATTACTGTTATTATATTACTGCTATTGAACAGTTATTATATTACTACTATTAAACAGTTATTATATTACTGCTATTAAACAGTTATTATATTACAGTTATTATATTGCAACTATAAAACAGTTATTATATTACTACTATTAAACAGTTATTATATTACAGTTATTATATTACTACTATAAAACAGTTATTATATTACTACTATTAAACAGTTATTATATTGCTGTTATTATATTACTGCTATTAAACAGTTATTATATTACAGTTATTATATTACTACTATAAAACAGTTATTATATTACTACTATTAAACAGTTATTATATTACTACTATACAACAGTTATTATATTACTACTATTAAACAGTTATTATATTACTGCTATTAAACAGTTATTATACTACTACTATTAAACAGTTATTATATTACTGTTATTATATTACTACTATTAAACAGTTATTATATTACAGTTATTATATTACTGCTATTAAACAGTTATTATATTACTGCTATTAAACAGTTATTATATTACTGTTATTATATTACTACTATTAAACCGTTATTATATTACTGCTATTAAACAGTTATTATATTACTACTATTAAACAGTTATTATATTACTGCTATTAAACAGTTATTATATTACTACTATTAAACAGTTATTATATTACTACTATTAAACAGTTATTATATTACTGCTATTAAACAGTTATTATATTACTGCTATTAAACAGTTATTATATTACTACTATTAAACAGTTATTATATTACTACTATTAAACAGTTATTATATTACTGCTATTAAACAGTTATTATATTACTACTATTAAACAGTTATTATATTACAGTTATTATATTACTGCTATTAAACAGTTATTATATTACTACTATTAAACAGTTATTATATTACTGCTATTAAACAGTTATTATATTACTACTATTAAACAGTTATTATATTACTACTATTAAACAGTTATTATATTACTGTTATTATATTACTACTATTAAACAGTTATTATATTACTACTATTAAACAGTTATTATATTATTACTATTAAACAGTTATTATATTACAGTTATTATATTACTGCTATTAAACAGTTATTATATTACTACTATTAAACAGTTATTATATTACTACTATTAAACAGTTATTATATTACTGCTATTAAACAGTTATTATATTACTGCTATTAAACAGTTATTATATTACTACTATTAAACAGTTATTATATTACTACTATTAAACAGTTATTATATTACTGCTATTAAACAGTTATTATATTACTACTATTAAACAGTTATTATATTACAGTTATTATATTACAGCTATTAAACAGTTATTATATTACTACTATTAAACAGTTATTATATTACTACTATTAAACAGTTATTATATTACTGCTATTAAACAGTTATTATATTACTACTATTAAACAGTTATTATATTACTACTATTAAACAGTTATTATATTACTACTATTAAACATTTATTACATTACTGCTATAAACAGTTATTATATTACTACTATTAAACAGTTATTATATTACTACTATTAAACAGTTATTATATTACTACTATTAAACAGTTATTATATTACTGCTATTAAACAGTTATTATATTACTACTATTAAACAGTTATTATATTACTGCTATTAAACAGTTATTATATTACTACTATTAAACAGTTATTATATTACTACTATTAAACAGTTATTATATTACTACTATTAAACAGTTATTATATTACTGCTATTAAACAGTTATTATATTACTGTTATTATACAGGTATTATATTACTACTATTAAACAGTTATTATATTACTACTATTAAACAGTTATTATATTACTACTATTAAACATTTATTACATTACTGCTATAAACAGTTATTATATTACTACTATTAAACAGTTATTATATTACTACTATTAAACAGTTATTATATTACTACTATCAAACAGTTATTATATTACTGTTATTATATTACTGCTATTAAACAGTTATTATATTACTACTATAAAACAGTTATTATATTACTGCTATTAAACAGTTATTATATTAATGTTATTATATTACTGCTATTAAACAGTTATTATATTACTACTATAAAACAGTTATTATATTACTGGTATAAAACAGTTATTATATTACTACTATTAAACAGTTATTATATTACAGTTATTATATTACTACTATAAAACAGTTATTATATTACTACTATTAAACAGTTATTATATTACTACTATTAAACAGTTATTATATTACAGTTATTATATTACTACTATAAAACAGTTATTATATTACTGTTATTATATTACTGCTATTGAACAGTTATTATATTACTACTATTAAACAGTTATTATATTACTGCTATTAAACAGTTATTATATTACAGTTATTATATTGCAACTATAAAACAGTTATTATATTACTACTATTAAACAGTTATTATATTACAGTTATTATATTACTACTATAAAACAGTTATTATATTACTACTATTAAACAGTTATTATATTGCTGTTATTATATTACTGCTATTAAACAGTTATTATATTACAGTTATTATATTACTACTATAAAACAGTTATTATATTACTACTATTAAACAGTTATTATATTACTACTATACAACAGTTATTATATTACTACTATTAAACAGTTATTATATTACTGCTATTAAACAGTTATTATACTACTACTATTAAACAGTTATTATATTACTGTTATTATATTACTACTATTAAACAGTTATTATATTACAGGTATTATATTACTGCTATTAAACAGTTATTATATTACTGCTATTAAACAGTTATTATATTACTGTTATTATATTACTACTATTAAACCGTTATTATATTACTGCTATTAAACAGTTATTATATTACTACTATTAAACAGTTATTATATTACTGCTATTAAACAGTTATTATATTACTACTATTAAACAGTTATTATATTACTACTATTAAACAGTTATTATATTACTGCTATTAAACAGTTATTATATTACTGCTATTAAACAGTTATTATATTACTACTATTAAACAGTTATTATATTACTACTATTAAACAGTTATTATATTACTGCTATTAAACAGTTATTATATTACTACTATTAAACAGTTATTATATTACAGTTATTATATTACTGCTATTAAACAGTTATTATATTACTACTATTAAACAGTTATTATATTACTGCTATTAAACAGTTATTATATTACTACTATTAAACAGTTATTATATTACTACTATTAAACAGTTATTATATTACTGTTATTATATTACTACTATTAAACAGTTATTATATTACTACTATTAAACAGTTATTATATTATTACTATTAAACAGTTATTATATTACAGTTATTATATTACTGCTATTAAACAGTTATTATATTACTACTATTAAACAGTTATTATATTACTACTATTAAACAGTTATTATATTACTGCTATTAAACAGTTATTATATTACTGCTATTAAACAGTTATTATATTACTACTATTAAACAGTTATTATATTACTACTATTAAACAGTTATTATATTACTGCTATTAAACAGTTATTATATTACTACTATTAAACAGTTATTATATTACAGTTATTATATTACAGCTATTAAACAGTTATTATATTACTACTATTAAACAGTTATTATATTACTACTATTAAACAGTTATTATATTACTGCTATTAAACAGTTATTATATTACTACTATTAAACAGTTATTATATTACTACTATTAAACAGTTATTATATTACTGCTATTAAACAGTTATTATATTACTGTTATTATACAGGTATTATATTACTACTATTAAACAGTTATTATATTACTACTATTAAACAGTTATTATATTACTACTATTAAACATTTATTACATTACTGCTATAAACAGTTATTATATTACTACTATTAAACAGTTATTATATTACTACTATTAAACAGTTATTATATTACTACTATCAAACAGTTATTATATTACTGTTATTATATTACTGCTATTAAACAGTTATTATATTACTACTATAAAACAGTTATTATATTACTGCTATTAAACAGTTATTATATTAATGTTATTATATTACTGCTATTAAACAGTTATTATATTACTACTATAAAACAGTTATTATATTACTGGTATAAAACAGTTATTATATTACTACTATTAAACAGTTATTATATTACAGTTATTATATTACTACTATAAAACAGTTATTATATTACTACTATTAAACAGTTATTATATTACTACTATTAAACAGTTATTATATTACAGTTATTATATTACTACTATAAAACAGTTATTATATTACTGTTATTATATTACTGCTATTGAACAGTTATTATATTACTACTATTAAACAGTTATTATATTACTGCTATTAAACAGTTATTATATTACAGTTATTATATTGCAACTATAAAACAGTTATTATATTACTACTATTAAACAGTTATTATATTACAGTTATTATATTACTACCATAAAACAGTTATTATATTACTACTATTAAACAGTTATTATATTGCTGTTATTATATTACTGCTATTAAACAGTTATTATATTACAGTTATTATATTACTACTATAAAACAGTTATTATATTACTACTATTAAACAGTTATTATATTACTACTATAAAACAGTTATTATATTACTACTATTAAACAGTTATTATATTACTGCTATTAAACAGTTATTATACTACTACTATTAAACAGTTATTATATTACTGTTATTATATTACTACTATTAAACAGTTATTATATTACAGTTATTATATTACTGCTATTAAACAGTTATTATATTACTGCTATTAAACAGTTATTATATTACTGTTATTATATTACTACTATTAAACCGTTATTATATTACTGCTATTAAACAGTTATTATATTACTACTATTAAACAGTTATTATATTACTGCTATTAAACAGTTATTATATTACTACTATTAAACAGTTATTATATTACTACTATTAAACAGTTATTATATTACTGCTATTAAACAGTTATTATATTACTGCTATTAAACAGTTATTATATTACTACTATTAAACAGTTATTATATTACTACTATTAAACAGTTATTATATTACTGCTATTAAACAGTTATTATATTACTACTATTAAACAGTTATTATATTACAGTTATTATATTACTGCTATTAAACAGTTATTATATTACTACTATTAAACAGTTATTATATTACTGCTATTAACAGTTATTATATTACTACTATTAAACAGTTATTATATTACTACTATTAAACAGTTATTATATTACTGTTATTATATTACTACTATTAAACAGTTATTATATTACTACTATTAAACAGTTATTATATGATTACTATTAAACAGTTATTATATTACAGTTATTATATTACTGCTATTAAACAGTTATTATATTACTACTATTAAACAGTTATTATATTACTGCTATTAAACAGTTATTATATTACTACTATAAAACAGTTATTATATTGCTGTTATTATATTACTACTATAAAACAGTTATTATATTACTGTTATTATATTACTACTATTAAACAGTTATTATATTACTGATATTAAACAGTTATTATATTACTACTATTAAACAGTTATTATATTACTGTTATTATATTACTACTATTAAACAGTTATTATATTACTGTTATTATATTACTACTATTAAACAGTTATTATATTACTGCTATTAAACAGTTATTATATTACTACTATAAAACAGTTATTATATTGCTGTTATTATATTACTACTATAAAACAGTTATTATATTACTGTTATTATATTACTACTATTAAACAGTTATTATATTACTGATATTAAACAGTTATTATATTACTACTATTAAACAGTTATTATATTATTACTATTAAACAGTTATTATATTACAGTTATTATATTACTGCTATTAAACAGTTATTATATTACTACTATTAAACAGTTATTATATTACTGCTATTAAACAGGTATTATATTACTACTATAAAACAGTTATTATATTGCTGTTATTATATTACTACTATAAAACAGTTATTATATTACTGTTATTATATTACTACTATTAAACAGTTATTATATTTCTGATATTAAACAGTTATTATATTACTGCTATTAAACAGTTATTATATTACTACTATAAAACAGTTATTATATTGCTGTTATTATATTACTACTATAAAACAGTTATTATATTACTGTTATTATATTACTACTATTAAACAGTTATTATATTACTGATATTAAACAGTTATTATATTACTACTATTAAACAGTTATTATAGTACAGTTATTCTATTACTACTATTAAACAGTTATTATATTACTACTATTAAACAGTTATTATATTACTACTATTAAACAGTTATTATATTACTACTATTAAACAGTTATTATATTACTGCTATTAAACAGTTATTATATTACTACTATTAAACAGTTATTATATTACTACTATAAAACAGTTAGATTGCTATTATAAAACAGTTATTATGTGACTACTTTGAAACAATTGTTATTATACAGAGAGGGAGGGAGAGAGAGAGAAGAGAGAGAATAGGGAGAGTGAGAAGAAAGAAAGAAGAGAGAGAGAATAGGAAGAGATAATAGAGAGACAGGGAGAGAGCGAGAAAGAGGGAGAGAGAGAGAGGGAGAGAGGGAGAGGACTCTAGGTCAGTTTGCTTACCGCTCAGCTCTTGGGACAAGTGTAGTCGATTATTCCATCACTGATATGGACCCCTCCTCCATTAGTGCATTCACTGTCAGACCACAGACACCATTGTCAGGTCAAGGTGTTTCTAAAGAAATTAACCAGAAATATTCATTCAAAACTGCCCAATAAACTCTACAACATGAACCAATCGTACAGATTGGTACAGAAAGTGCCGAGAGATTGACTGAAACATTGAACTCAGATGAAATGATGAACTCTATACACGTCTTCAATAACTCACAATACCAAAACAATAAAGAAGGAGTCCATTCGGCTACTTTAAACAACAACTGCATTTTCCAAAAAGCAGCATCAAAATCTGAGAAACCAAAGTTAATGTAACATCAGAAAATGAAAATAAAAAATTCTGAAAAATGGTTTGATAACGAATGTAAAACAATTAGAAAACACCTAAGACAAATGTCAAATGAAAAACATAAGCAGCAAAACAACCCAGAGCTACGCTATGAATACTGTGCATCTCTGAAACAGTAGAAAAATTACACTGAAATACAATAAATGTAATTATACCAAGAAGACACTTGATGAAATTGAAAACGTCAAAATCATTTCTGGGACATGTGGAACAATTTAAGCACGACTGATAATCTATACAAAAATAACCTTAAAAAGGACGGAGCATTAAAAACATCCAAAATCCATTAGATTACCCAATAACCCAACAAGAACTAAATGAAAGCTCAAATATATGAAACCAAAGAAAGCCTGTGGTCTAGATAACATCAGAAATTACATGCTGAATAACAGCACACCTGAGTTACAAATATGTGTTTACACAAATATACAAATGTATAAATATATAAATATACAAATATGTGTTTACACAAATATACAAATATATAAATATACAAATATGTGTTTACATTGTTCAACATGGTACATTCTGGCTGATGTCTGGAAATAAATCAGACCCCAATAATTACAGGGGAATCTGGGTAAACAGCGATTTTGGAAAGGTTTTCTGTAGCAGTTTGAATTCAAGAATCCATCTTCAATTTCTTAAGTAAATGTCAAATTGTCTTTCTCCCTAACCATCACACTACTGACCATACTAACCATCACACTACTGACCATACTAACCATCACACTACTGACCATCACACTACTGACCATACTAACCATCACACTACTGACCATACTAACCATCACACTATTGACCATCTCACTACTGACCATACTAACCATCACACTACTGACCATACTAACCATCACACTACTGACCATCACACTACTGACCATACTAACCATCACACTACTGACCATCACACTACTGACCATCACACTAACCATCACACTACTGACCATACTAACCATCACACTATTGACCATCACACTACTGACCATACTAACCATCACACTACTGACCATACTAACCATCACACTACTGACCATACTAACCATCACACTACTGACCATACTAACCATCACACTACTGACCATCACACTACTGACCATACTAACCATCACACTATTGACCATCACACTACTGACCATACTAACCATCACACTACTGACCATCACACTACTGACCATACTAACCATCACACTACTGACCATCACACTACTGACCATACTAACCATCACACTACTGACCATACCGACCATCACACTACTGACCATACTAACCATCACACTACTGACCATACTAACCATCACACTACTGACCATCACACTACTGACCATACTAACCATCACACTACTGACCATACTAACCATCACACTACTGACCATCACACTACTGACCATACTAACCATCACACTACTGACCATACTAACCATCACACTATTGACCATCACACTACTGACCATACTAACCATCACACTACTGACCATACTAACCATCACACTACTGACCATCACACTACTGACCATACTAACCATCACACTACTGACCATACTAACCATCACACTACTGAACATCACACTACTGACCATACTAACCATCACACTATTGACCATCACACTACTGACCATACTAACCATCACACTACTGCCCATACTAACCATCACACTACTGACCATACTAACCATCACACTACTGACCATACTAACCATCACACTACTGACCATCACACTACTGACCATACTAACCATCACACTATTGACCATCACACTATTGACCATACTAACCATCACACTACTGCCCATACTAACCATCACACTACTGACCATCACACTACTGACCATACTAACCATCACACTACTGACCATACTAACCATCACACTACTGACCATCACACTACTGACCATACTAACCATCACACTATTGACCATCACACTACTGACTATACTAACCATCACACTACTGACCATCACACTACTGACCATACTAACCATCACATTACTGACCATCACACTACTGACTATACTAACATCACACTACTGACTATACTAACATCACACTACTGACCATACTAACCATCACACTACTAACCATCACACTACTGACTATACTAACCATCACACTACCGACCATCACACTACTGACCATACTAACTATCACACTACTGACCATCACACTACTGACTATACTAACCATCACACTACTGACTATACTAACCATCACACTACTGACTATACTAACCATCACACTACTGACCATCACACTACTGACTATACTAAACATCACACTACTGACCATCACACTACTGACCATCACACTACTGACTATACTAACCATCACACTACTGACTATACTAAACATAACACGACTGACCATCACACTACTGACCATCACACTACTGATCATCACACTACTGACTATACTAACCATCATACTACTGACCATCACACTACTGACTATACTAACCATCACACTACTGACAAGAGAAAGAAAATTGTGATAAATAAAAAATTCTACTAAACTCAGCAAAAAAAGAAACGTCCTCTCACTGTCAACTGCATTTATTTTCAGCAAACTTAACATGTGCAAATATGTATGAACATAACAAGATTCAACAGCTGAGACATGAACTGAACAGGTTCCACAGACATGTGACTAACAGAAATTGAATAATGGGTCCCAAAATCCAAAGTAACAGTCAGTATCTGGTGTGGCCACCAGCTGCATTAAGTACTGCATTGCATCTCCTCCTCATGGACTGCACCAGATTTGCCAGTTCTTGCTGTAAGATACCCCACTCTTACCCCACTCTTCCACCAAGGCACCTGCAAGTTCCCAGACATTTCTGGGGGGAATGGCCCTAGCCCTCACCCTCCAATCCAACAGGTCCCAGACGTGCTCAATGGGATTGAGATCCGGGCTCTTCACTGGCCATGGATGAACACCTACATTCCTGTCTTGCAGGAAATCACGCACAGAATGAGCAGTATGGCTGGTGGCATTGTCATGCTGGTGGGTCATGTCAGGATGAGCCTACAGGAAGGGTACCACATGAGGGAGGAGGATGTCTTCACTGTAACGCACAGTGTTGCGATTGCCTGTAATGACAACAAGCTCAGTCCGATAATGCTGTGACACACCGCCTCTGACCATGACGGACCCTCCACCTCCAAACCGATCCCGCTCCAGAGTACAGGCCTCGGTGTAACGCTCATTCCTTCAACGATAAACGTGAATCCGACCATTACCCCTGGTGAGACAAAACCGCGACTCGTCATTGAAGAGCACTTTTTGCCAGTCCTGTCTGGTCCAGCGACAGTGGGTTTGTGCTCATAGGTGACGTTGTTACCGGTTACGTCTGGTGAGGACCTGCCTTACAACAGGCCTACAAGCCCTCAGTCCAGCCTCCATCAGCCTATTGCGGATAGTCTGAGCACTGATGGAGGGATTGTGCATTCCTGGTGTAACTCGGGCAGTTTTCTTTGCCATCCTGTACCTGTCCCGCAGGTGTGATGTTCGGATGTACCGATCCTGTGCAGGTGTTGTTACACGTGGTCTGCACTGCGAGGATGATCAGCTGTCCGTCCTGTCTCCCTGTAGCGCTGTCTTAGGTGTCTCACAGTACGGACATAGCAAATTATTGCCCTGGCCACATCTGCAGTCCTCATGCCTCCTTGCAGCATGCCTAAGGCACGTTCACGCAGATGAGTAGAGAAGTTAGTAGAAATGCCTCTTTAGTGTCCTAAGTTTTCATAACTGTGACCTTAATTGCCTACCGTCTGTAAGCTGTTAGTGTCTTAACGACCGTTCCACAGGTGCATGTTCATTAATTGTTTATGGTTCATTGAACAAGCATGGGAAACAGTGTTTAAACCCTTTACAATGAAGATCTGTGAAGTTATTTGGATTTTAACAAATTAACTTTGAAAGACAGGGTCCTGAAAATGGGACGTTTCTTTTTTTGCTGAGTTTAGATTGCAAAATATTACGGAAGAGATTTTCGATATACTGATTCCATGGCACATGGTTTATAAACTGATACGCAAAACAACGCCAGATTCAAAACTTTTAATTTTTCTATTTAAATTATCATACAAAATTATTGCAACCAATTGAATGATATATATTTTATTGATGGAAGCTATACTGGCAGAACACTGACATTCCTGTCTTGCGGGAAATCACGCACAGAACAAACAGTATTTCTGGTGGCATTGGGGGCTACAACCATCCCAGCTCTAAAGATTTTGCTGCGAAGAGACAGTATCATTAGATAATTTGTTTTGGTACGAGGAATGGCTGAAGAATTGCAACATTTACCGGGAGCTAACTCTGCAGATAGCACTACTGGGTGATTTGAATAGTCATAGTCAATCGATCAATAATTTAATAATACTAATTTACAATCTGTAGAAACTATGAGAAAGAAAAACATCACAGCACAGTTGGAAAAATATATGGCAAGTAGAAATCCAATATGGATGGTGTTCAGAGATAGATGGGAGGGGTTGAGGGGAGCTGAAGGGACTGGATGGTGTTCAGAGATAGATGGGAGGGGTTGAGGGGAGCTGAAGGACTGGATGGTGTTCAGAGATAGATGGGAGGGGTTGAGGGAAGCTGAAGGCTGGGACTGGATGGTGTTCAGAGATAGATGGGAGGGGTTGAATGGAGCTGAAGGACTGGATGGTGTTCAGAGATAGATGGGAGGGGTTGAGGGAAGCTGAAGGCTGGGACTGGATGGTGTTTAGAGATAGATGGGAGGGGTTGAGGGGAGCTGAAGGGACTGGATGGTGTTCAGAGATAGATGGGAGGGGTTGAGGGTAACTGAAGAATGGGACTGGATGGTGTTTAGAGATAGATGGGAGGGGTTGAGGGGAGCTGAAGGGACTGGATGGTGTTCAGAGATAGATAGGAGGGGTTGAGGGTAACTGAAGAATGGGACTGGATGGTGTTCAGAGATAGATGGGAGGGGTTGAGGGGAGCTTAAGGGTGGGACTGGATGGTGTTCAGAGATAGATGGGAGGGGTTGAGGGGAGCTGAAGGGTGGGACTGGATGGTGTTCAGAGATAGATGGGAGGGGTTGAGGGGATCTGAAGGACTGGATGGTGATCAGAGATAGATGGGGAGGGGTTGAGGGGAGCTGAAGGATGGGACTGGATGGTGGTCAGAGATATATGGGAGGGGTTGAGGGGAGCTGAAGGATGGGACTGGATGGTGTTCAGAGATAGATGGGAGGGGTTGAGGGGAGCTGAAGGATGGGACTGGATGGTGTTCAGAGATAGATGGGAGGGGTTGAATGGAGCTGAAGGATGGGACTGGATGGTGTTCAGAGATAGATGGGAGGGGTTGAGGGTAACTGAAGGATGGGACTGGATGGTGTTCAGAGATAGATGGGAGGGGTTGAGGGGAGCTGAAGGATGGGACTGGATGGTGTTCAGAGATAGATAGGAGGGGTTGAGGGTAACTGAAGGATGGGACTGGATGGTGTTCAGAGATAGATAGGAGGGGTTGAGGGTAACTGAAGGATGGGACTGGATGGTGTTTAGAGATAGATGGGAGGGGTTGAGGGGAGCTGAAGGATGGGACTAAAAACAACAAGATAACTAATGTAAAATGTACTGTGTCTGTAAAATGTATATAGTATGTATAAGCTGGAAGTAGAAGCCTAAGTGTTGTTGTCCATTAGTTTACTCCAATTAGGGGAGGGCTGGTATGGCTAGGGGAAAATAATGAATGCAAATATCATGATTTGGAAATGATGCAGACAATTACATTGATGGAAGCTACAATCTACCTGCAGTATTAAAGCTGATCTACTCCCCCCCCCCCCCCCTCATTGGCTCTGTACAGGGTACCCCCTGTATAGAGCCTCCACAATGACTCTGTACGGTACCCCCTGTATATAGCCTCCACATTGACTCTGTACCGGTACCCCCTGTATATACCCTCCACATTGACTCTGTACCGGTACCCCCTGTATATAGCCTCCACATTGACTCTGTACCGTAATACCCTGTATATAGCCTCCACATTGACTCTGTACCGGTACCCCCTGTATATAGCCTCCACATTGACTCTGTACCGGCACCCCCTGTGTATAGCCTCCACATTGACTCTGTACCGTTATACCCTGTATATAGCCTCCACATTGACTCTGTACCATAATACCCTGTATATAGCCTCCACATTGACTCTATACCGGTACCCCCTGTATATATCCTCCATATTGACTCTGTAACGGTACCCCCTGTATATAGCCTCCACATTGACTCTGTACCGGAATACCCTGTATATATCCTCCTCATTGACTCTGTACCGTTATACCCTGTATATAGCCTCCACATTGACTCTGTACCATAATACCCTGTATATAAATCAAATCAAATCAAATCAAATCAAATCAAATTTTATTTGTCACATACACATGGTTAGCAGATGTTAATGCGAGTGTAGCGAAATGCTTGTGCTTCTAGTTCCGACAATGCAGTGATAACAAGTAATCTAACTAACAATTCCAAAACTACTGTCTTGTACACAGTGTAAGGGGATAAAGAATATGTACATAAGGATATATGAATGAGTGATGGTACAGAGCAGCATAGGCAAGATACAGTAGATGGTATCGGGTACAGTATGTACAAATGAGATGAGTATGTAAACAAAGTGGCATAGTATAGTATAAAGTGGCTAGTGATACATGTATTACATAAGGATACCGTCGATGATATAGAGTACAGTATATACGTATGCGTATGAGATGAATAATGTAGGGTAAGTAACATTTATATAAGGTAGTATTGTTTAAAGTGGCTAGTGATATATTTACATCATTTCCCATCAATTCCCATTATTAAAGTGGCTGGAGTTGAGTCAGTGTCAGTGTGTTGGCAGCAGCCACTCAGTGTTAGTGGTGGCTGTTTAACAGTCTGATGGCCTTGAGATAGAAGCTGTTTTTCAGTCTCTCGGTCCCAGCTTTGATGCACCTGTACTGACCTCGCCTTCTGGATGATAGCGGGGTGAACAGGCAGTGGCTCGGGTGGTTGATGTCCTTGATGATCTTTATGGCCTTCCTGTGACATCGGGTGGTGTAGGTGTCCTGGAGGGCAGGTAGTTTGCCCCCGGTGATGCGTTGTGCAGACCTCACTACCCTCTGGAGAGCCTTACGGTTGAGGGCGGTGCAGTTGCCATACCAGGCGGTGATACAGCCCGCCAGGATGCTCTCGATTGTGCATCTGTAGAAGTTTGTGAGTGCTTTTGGTGACAAGCCGAATTTCTTCAGCCTCCTGAGGTTGAAGAGGCGCTGCTGCGCCTTCTTCACGATGCTGTCTGTGTGAGTGGACCAATTCAGTTTGTCTGTGATGTGTATGCCGAGGAACTTAAAACTTGCTACCCTCTCCACTACTGTTCCATCGATGTGGATAGGGGGGTGTTCCCTCTGCTGTTTCCTGAAGTCCACAATCATCTCCTTAGTTTTGTTGACGTTGAGTGTGAGGTTGTTTTCCTGACACCACACTCCGAGGGCCCTCACCTCCTCCCTGTAGGCCGTCTCATCGTTGTTGGTAATCAAGCCTACCACTGTTGTGTCGTCCGCAAACTTGATGATTGAGTTGGAGGCGTGCGTGGCCACGCAGTCGTGGGTGAACAGGGAGTACAGGAGAGGGCTCAGAACGCAACCTTGTGGGGCCCCAGTGTTGAGGATCAGCGGGGAGGAGATGTTGTTGCCTACCCTCACCACCTGGGGGCGGCCCGTCAGGAAGTCCAGTACCCAGTTGCACAGGGCGGGGTCGAGACCCAGGGTCTCGAGCTTGATGACGAGCTTGGAGGGTACTATGGTGTTGAATGCCGAGCTGTAGTCGATGAACAGCATTCTCACATAGGTATTCCTCTTGTCCAGATGGGTTAGGGCAGTGTGCAGTGTGGTTGAGATTGCATCGTCTGTGGACCTATTTGGGCGGTAAGCAAATTGGAGTGGGTCTAGGGTGTCAGGTAGGGTGGAGGTGATATGGTCCTTGACTAGTCTCTCAAAGCACTTCATGATATAGCCTCCACATTGACTCTATACCGGTACCCCCTGTATATAGCCTCCACATTGACTCTGTACCATAATACCCTGTATATAGCCTCCACATTGACTCTATACCGGTACCCCATGTATATAGCCTCCACATTGACTCTGTACCGGTACCCCCTGTATATAGCCTCCATTTTGACTCTGTAACGGTACTCCCTGTATATAGCCTCCACATTGACTCTGTACCGGTACCCCCTGTATATAGTCTCCACATTGACTCTGTACCGTTATACCCTGTATATAGCCTCCACATTGACTCTGTACTGGTACACCCTGTATATAGCCTCCACATTGACTCTGTACCATAATACCCTGTATATAGCCTCCACATTGACTCTATACCGGTACCCCCTGTATATAGCCTCCACATTGACTCTGTACTGGTACACCCTGTATATAGCCTCCACATTGACTCTGTACCATAATACCCTGTATATAGCCTCCACATTGACTCTATACCGGTACCCCATGTATATAGCCTCCACATTGACTCTGTACCGGTACCCCCTGTGTATAGCCTCCATTTTGACTCTGTAACGGTACTCCCTGTATATAGCCTCCACATTGACTCTGTACCGGTACCCCCTGTATATAGCCTCCACATTGACTCTGTACCGGTACCCCCTGTATATAGCCTCCACATTGACTCTGTACCGTTATACCCTGTATATAGCCTCCACATTGACTCTGTACCGGTACCCCCTGTATATAGCCTCCACATTGACTCTGTACCGTAATACCCTGTATATAACCTCCACATTGACTCTGTACCGGTACCCCCTGTATATAGCCTCCACATTGACTCTGTACCGGTACCCCCTGTGTATAGCCTCCACATTGACTCTGTACCGGTACCCCCTGTATATAGCCTCCACATTGACTCTGTACCATTATACCCTGTATATAGCCTCCACATTGACTCTGTACTGGTACACCCTGTATATAGCCTCCACATTGACTCTGTACCTTAATACCCTGTATATAGCCTCCACATTGACTCTATACTGGTTCCCCCTGTATATAGCCTCCACATTGACTCTGTACCGGTACCCCCTGTATATAGCCTCCACATTGACTCTGTAACGGTACCCCATGTATATAGCCTCCACATTGACTCTGTACCTTAATACCCTGTATATAGCCTCCACATTGACTCTATACTGGTTCCCCCTGTATATAGCCTCCATTTTGACTCTGTAACGGTACTCCCTGTATATAGCCTCCACATTGACTCTGTACCGGTACCCCCTGTATATAGCCTCCACATTGACTCTGTACCGGTACCCCCTGTATATAGCCTCCACATTGACTCTGTAACGGTACCCCATGTATATAGCCTCCACATTGACTCTGTACCGGTACCCCCTGTATATAGCCTCCATTTTGACTCTGTAACGGTACTCCCTGTATATAGCCTCCATATTGACTCTGTAACGGTACCCCCTGTATATAGCCTCCACATTGACTCTGTACTGGTACACCCTGTATATAGCCTCCACATTGACTCTGTACCGTAATACCCTGTATATAGCCTCCACATTGACTCTGTACTGGTACACCCTGTATATAGCCTCCACATTGACTCTGTACCATAATACCCTGTATATAGCCTCCACATTGACTCTATACCGGTACCCCCTGTATATATCCTCCATATTGACTCTGTAACGGTACCCCATGTATATAGCCTCCACATTGACTCTATACTGGTTCCCCCTGTATATAGCCTCCATTTTGACTCTGTAACGGTACTCCCTGTATATAGCCTCCACATTGACTCTATACCGGTACCCCCTGTATATTCCCTCCACATTGACTCTGTAACGGTACCCCATGTATATAGCCTCCAAATTGACTCTGTACCGGTACCCCCTGTATATAGCCTCCATTTTGACTCTGTAACGGTACTCCCTGTATATAGCCTCCATATTGACTCTGTACCGGTACCCCCTGTATATAGCCTCCACATTGACTCTGTACCGGTACCCCCTGTATATAGCCTCCACATTGACTCTGTAACGGTACCCCCTGTATATAGTCTCCACATTGACTCTGTAACGGTACCCCCTGTATATAGCCTCCACATTGACTCTGTAACGGTACCCCCTGTATATAGTCTCCACATTGACTCTGTAACGGTACCCCCTGTATATAGTCTCCACATTGACTCTGTAACGGTACCCCATGTATATAGCCTCCATATTGACTCTGTAACGGTACCCCCTGTATATAGCCTCCACATTGACTCTGTACCGTAACACCCTGTATATAGCCTCCATATTGACTCTGTAACGTTACCCCCTGTATATAGCCTCCACATTGACTCTGTACCGTAACACCCTGTATATAGCCTCCATATTGACTCTGTACCGGTACCCCCTGTATATAGTCTCCACATTGACTCTGTAACGGTACCCCCTGTATATAGTCTCCACATTGACTCTGTATCGGTACCCCATGTATATAGCCTCCATATTGACTCTGTAACGGTACCCCCTGTATAAAGCCTCACTATTCTTATTTTACTGTTGCTCTTTAATTATTTGTTTATTTGTTTTTCTAATTGTTTACTTCTTTACTTTTTTTCTTCTTAACTTCTTAAAGCTTGAACTGCACCTGTTGGTTAGAGCCTGTAAGTAATCATTTCACTGTAAGGTCTACCTACACCTGTTGGTTAGAGCCTGTAAGTAATAATTTCACTGTAAGGTCTACCTACACCTGTTGGTTAGAGCCTGTAAGTAATCATTTCACTGTAAGGTCTACCTACACCTGTTGGTTAGAGCCTGTAAGTAATCATTTCACTGTAAGGTCTACCTGCACCTGTTGGTTAGAGCCTGTAAGTAATCATTTCACTGTAAGGTCTACCTACACCTGTTGGTTAGAGCCTGTAAGTAATCATTTCACTGTAAGGTCTACCTACACCTGTTGGTTAGAGCCTGTAAGTAATCATTTCACTGTAAGGTCTACCTACACCTGTTGGTTAGAGCCTGTAAGTAATCATTTCACTGTAAGGTCTACCTACACCTGTTGGTTAGAGCCTGTAAGTAATCATTTCACTGTAAGGTCTACCTACACCTGTTGGTTAGAGCCTGTAAGTAATCATTTCACTGTAAGGTCTACCTACACCTGTTGGTTAGAGCCTGTAAGTAATCATTTCACTGTAAGGTCTACCTGCACCTGTTGGTTAGAGCCTGTAAGTAATCATTTCACTGTAAGGTCTACCTGCACCTGTTGGTTAGAGCCTGTAAGTAATCATTTCACTGTAAGGTCTACCTACACCTGTTGGTTAGAGCCTGTAAGTAATCATTTCACTGTAAGGTCTACCTACACCTGTTGGTTAGAGCCTGTAAGTAATCATTTCACTGTAAGGTCTACCTACACCTGTTGGTTAGAGCCTGTAAGTAATCATTTCACTGTAAGGTCTACCTACACCTGTTGGTTAGAGCCTGTAAGTAATCATTTCACTGTAAGGTCTGTTGTATTCGGCGCGTGTGACTAATACAATTTGATTTGATTTCTTGTATGGGGTAGAAATCATCTTCTCTTTTTGGTTTTTCAAAGCAGCTGAACGAAGACACGTTCAAAATGTAGTCCTGGTGACATCATCGATCACGGCTGACGTAACAGTGGGGTCGTCTTACTACAGTGGAAGGTTCCGGAGTTAAGGATGTGTCTTTTACTGCTGTAATGAAAAGCATCAGGAGCGGCGAGCGGCGAGTGGCGCACAGAACAGCAGGGCCAGAGGCTTCTATTTATCTGCAATAAAGGCCTCTGAGTGGGGCTATAGCCTTCACTTTCACTGCTGTGGAAATGGATTCAATTCTGACTTCATCGGTCTCCGTGTTACGACTCACAGACTGGAGCATTTCTGGTGAAGTCATGAGGACAGCTAGCTGAACGTAGGAGAGAGAAAGAGAGAGGGAGAGGGAGAGAGAGAGAGAGAGTTAGAGGGAGAGGGAGAGGGACAGAGAGAGAGAGAGAGAGAGAGAGAGAGAGAGAGAGAGAGAGAGAGAGAGTTAGAGGGAGAGGGAGAGAGAGAGAGAGAGAGAGAGAGAGAGAGAGAGAGAGAGAAGCACTTAGTTGTCCTTTGTGGTATAGGGAGGGGGGCTCTACTAAGCAATATGGAATTGTTTTAAGAAGGTCATACCAAGGAGCATTTAGCTATTTGATTTATAATTTTATATATTTTAAAACATTATTTGATTAACAATTATTTTTGATCTTACTGCCGTTAGCCCATTCAAAGGCATTGAATGATAATAATAATTCACTATATGGATCAACAGATAGTCCCCCCCCCCCCCCAACAGATCTTTGTTCTGAAGTAGCTGTCCCATATCTTTTGAAAGGCCATGGCTCACAACAACCCCATTAAAACAGAAACCCTAGACCCACTCCAATTTACTGACCCAACTGATCCACAGATGATACAATCTCTACTGCACTTCACACTGCCCTTTCCCACCTGGACAAAAGGAACACCTACGTGAGAATGCTGTTCATTGACTACAGCTCAGCGTTCAACACCATAGTGCCGTCAAAGCTCATCACTAAGCTAAGGACCCTGGGACTAAACACCTCCCTCTGCAACTGGATCCTGGACTTCCTCACGGGCCGCCCCCAGCTGGTAAGGGTAGGTAACAACACATCTGCCACGCTGATCCTCAACACAGGGGCCCCTCAGGGGTGCGTGCTCAGTCCCCTCCTGTACCCCCTGTTCACTCATGACTGCACAGCCAGGCATGACTCCAACACCATCATTAAGTATGCAGACGACATGACTGTGGTAGGCCTGATCACCGACAACGATGACACAGCCTATAGAGAGGAGATTAGAGACCAGGTCGTGGTGCCAGGACAACAACCTCTCCCTCAATGTGAGTAAGACAAAGGAGCTGATCGTGGACTACAGGAAAAGGAGGACCGAGCACGCCCACATTCTCATCGACAGGGCTGTAGTGGAGCAGGTTGAGAGCTTCAAGTTCCTTGGTGTCCACATCACCAACAAACCATCATGGTCCAAGTACACCAAGACTGTCATGAAGAGGGCATGACAAAGCCTATTCCCCCTCAGGAGACTGAAAAGATTTGGCATGTGTCCTCAGACCCTCAATAAGTTCTACAGCTGCACCATCGAGAGCATCCTGTCTGGTATTGCAACTGCTCGGCATCCGACCGCAAGGCACTACAGAGGGTAGTGCGTATGGCCCAGTACATCACTGGGGCAAAGCTTCCTGCAATCCAGGACCTCTATACCAGGCGGTGTCAGAGTAAGGCCCTACACATTGTCAAAGACTCCAGCCACCCCAGTCATAGACTGCTCTGTGTTAAGGGATTTTTTATCAATTGAATTCCTCTATCACTCTACTATCGCACGGCAAGCGGTACCGGAGCGCCATGTCTAGGTCCAAGAGGATTCTAAACAGCTTCCACCCCCAAGCCATAAGACTACTGAACATCTAATCAAATGGCTACCCAGATTATTTGCATTGCCCCTCCCCCAACCCCCCTTTTACACTGCGTCTACACTCTGTTGTCAGTTGTTATCATATATGCATGGTTACTTTAATAAAACTCCATTTACATATTACCTCCACTAACCGGTGCCCCCTGCACGTTGACTCTGTACAGGTACCCCCTGTATATAGCCTCCACATTGACTCTGTACCGTAACACCCTGTATATAGCCTCCACATTGACTCTGTACCGTAACACCCTGTATATATCCTCCACATTGACTCTGTACCGGTACCCCCTTTATATAGCCTCCACATTGTTATTTTACTGCTGCTCTTTAATTACTTGTTACTTTTATTTCTTATTCTTATTCATATTTTTTTTATTTAAACTGCATTGTTGGTTTGGGGTCTCGTAAGTAAGCATTTCATTGTAAGGTCTACACACCTGTTGTATTCAGCATTTCACTGTAAGGTCTCTCTGTTGTATTCAGCATTTCACTGTAAGGTCTACTACACCTGTTGTATTCAGCACTTCACTGTGAGGTCTACTACACCTGTTGTATTCAGCATTTCACTGTGAGGTCTACTACACCTGTTGTATTCAGCACTTCACTGTAAGGTCTACTACACCTGTTGTATTCAGCATTTCACTGTGAGGTCTACACACCTGTTGTATTCAGCATTTCACTGTAAGGTCTACTACACCTGTTGTATTCAGAATTTTACTGTAAGGTCTACTACACCTGTTGTATTCAGCACTTCACTGAGGTCTACTACACCTGTTGTATTCAGCATTTCACTGTAAGGTCTACTACACCTGTTGTATTCAGCATTTCACTGTAAGGTCTATTATACCTGTTGTATTCAGCATTTCACTGTAAGGTCTACTACACCTGTTGTATTCAGCATTTCACTGTGAGGTCTACTACACCTGTTGTATTCAGCATTTCACTGTAAGGTCTACTACACCTGTTGTATTTGGCATTTCACTGTACGGTCTACTACACCTGTTGTATTCAGCATTTTACTGTAAGGTCTACTACACCTGTTGTTTTCAGCACTTCACTGGGGTCTACTACACCTGTTGTATTCAGCATTTCACTGTAAGGTCTACCTACACCTGTTGTATTCAGCATTTCACTGTAAGGTCTACTACACCTGTTATATTCAGCATTTCACTGTAAGGTCTCTCTGTTGTATTCGGCATTTCACTGTAAGGTCTACACACCTGTTGTATTCAGCATTTCACTGTAAGGTCTACTACACCTGTTGTATTCAGCATTTTACTGTAAGGTCTACTACACCTGTTGTATTCAGCATTTCACTGTAAGGTCTACTACACATGTTGTATTCAGCATTTCACTGTAAGGTCTATTACACCTGTTGTATTCAGCATTCCACTGTAAGGTCTACCTACACCTGTTGTATTCAGCATTTCACTGTAAGGTCTACTACACCTGTTGTATTCAGCATTTCACTGTAAGGTCTATTACACCTGTTGTATTCAGCATTTCACTGTAAGGTCTACAACACCTGTTGTATTCAGCATTTCAATGTGAGGTCTACTACACCTGTTGTATTCAGCACTTCACTGTGAGGTCTACTACACCTGTTGTATTCAGCATTTCACTGTAAGGTCTACTACACCTGTTGTATTCAGCATTTCACTGTAAGGTCTACTACACCTGTTGTATTCAGCATTTCACTGTGAGTTCTACTACACCTGTTGTATTCAGCATTTCACTGTGAGGTCTACTACACCTGTTGTATTCAGCATTTCACTGTAATGTCTACTACACCTGTTGTATTCAGCATTTCACTATAAGGTCTACACACCTGTTGTATTCAGCATTTCACTGTAAGGTCTACTACACCTGTTGTATTCAGCATTTCACTGTGAGGTCTACTACACCTGTTGTATTCAGCATTTCACTGTAAGGTCTACTACACTTGTTGTATTCAGCATTTCACTGTAATGTCTACTACACCTGTTGTATATAGCATTTCACTGTAAGGTATACTACACCTGTTGTATTCAGCACTTCACTGTAATGTCTACTACACCTGTTGTATTCAGCACTTCACTGTAAGGTCTACTACACCTGTTGTATTCAGCATTTCACTGTGAGGTCTACTACACCTGTTGTATTCAGCATTTCACTGTACGGTCTACTACACCTGTTGTATTCAGCATTTCACTGTAAGGTCTACTACACCTGTTGTATTCAGCATTTCACTATAAGGTCTACTACACCTGTTGTATTCAGCATTTCACTGTAAGGTCTACTACACCTATTGTATTCAGCATTTCACTGTAAGGTCTACTACACCTGTTGTATTCAGCATTTCACTGTAAGGTCTACTACACCTGTTGTATTCAGCATTTCACTGTAAGGTCTACTACACCTGTTGTATTCAGTATTTCACTGTAAGGTCTACTACACCTGTTGTATTCGGCATTTCACTGTAAGGTATACTACACCTGTTGTATTCAGCACTTCACTGTGAGGTCTACTACACCTGTTGTATTTAGCATTTCACTGTGAGGTCTACTACACCTGTTGTATTCAGCATTTCACTGTGAGGTCTACTAAACCTGTTGTATTCAGCATTTCACTGTGAGGTCTACTACAGGGGGAGAGGAACGTCTGTGTGGTGAGGGGGGAGAGGTCTGTGTGTGTGTATGGTGAGGGGGATAGACTGTCTGTGTGTATGGTGAGGGGGGATAGACTGTCTTGTTAACTTAGTGGCTACAGGTCTATGGTGTTAACCTAGTGGCTACAGGTCTGAGGTGTTAACCTAGTGGCTACAGGTTTATGGTGTTAACCTAGTGGCTACAGGTCTGAGGTGTTAACCTAGTGGCTACAGGTCTGTGTTGTTAACCTAGTGGCTACAGGTCTATGGTGTTAACCTAGTGGCTACAGAACATGGTGTTAACCTAGTGGCTACAGGTCTGTGTTGTTAACCTAGTGGCTACAGGTCTATGGTGTTAACCTAGTGGCTACAGAACATGGTGTTAACCTAGTGGCTACAGGTCTGTGGTGTTAACCTAGTGGCTACAGAACATGGTGTTAACCTAGTGGCTACAGGTCTATGGTGTTAACCCAGTGGCTACAGAACATGGTGTTAACATAGTGGCTACAGGTCTGAGGTGTTAACCTAGTGGCTACAGGTCTGAGGTGTTAACCTAGTGGCTACAGGTCTATGGTGTTAACCTAGTGGCTACAGGTCTTAGGTGTTAACCTAGTGGCTACAGGTCTGAGGTGTTAACCTAGTGGCTACAGGTCTGTAGAACATGGTGTTAACCTAGTGGCTACAGGTCTGTGTTGTTAACCTAGTGGCTACAGAACATGGTGTTAACCTAGTGGCTACAGGTCTGTAGAACATGGTGTTAACCTAGTGGCTACAGGTCTGTGTTGTTAACCTAGTGGCTACAGAACATGGTGTTAACCTAGTGGCTACAGGTCTGTAGAACATGGTGTGAGGTCTATGGTGTTAATCAGGTGGTACATGATTAGGGGTACGCCACTGCTGCAGATGTTTCTATTTGTAGAGACGGAAAGGAGACACCACCACCACCACCACCACCACCACCACCTCCACCACCACTACCACCACCTCCACCACCACCACCACCACCACCACCACCACCACCACCTCCACCACCACCACCACCACCACCACCACCACCACCACCACCACCACCACCACCACCACCACCACCACCACCTCCACCACCACTACTCATGTATCTGTTTGTAGAGACGGAGAGGAGACACCACCACCACTACCACCACCACCACCACCACTACTCATTTATCTGCTGGTAGAGACAGATAGGAGACACCACCACCACCACTACTAATTTATCTGCTGGTAGAGACAGACAGGAGTCACCACCACCACCACCACTACTCATGTATCTGTTTGTAGAGACGGAGAGGAGACACCAACACCACTACCAACACCACCACTACTCATTTATCTGTTGGTAGAGACAGACAGGAGACACCACCACTACTAATTTATCTGCTGGTAGAGACAGACAGTAGACACCACCACTACTCATGTATCTGCTGGTAGAGACAGACAGGAGACACCACCACTACTCATGTATCTGTTTGTAGAGACAGACAGGAGACACCATCACTACTCATTTATCTGCTGGTAGAGACAGACAGGAGACACCACCACTAGTCATTTATCTGCTGGTAGAGACAGACAGGAGACACCACCACTACTCATGTATCTGTTGGTAGAGACATGCAGGAGACACCACCACCACCACCACTACTCATTTATCTGTTGTCAGAGACAGACAGGAGACACCACCACTACTCATTTATCTGCTGGTAGAGACAGACAGGAGACACCACCACTACTCATTTATCTGTTGGTTGAGACAGACAGGAGACACCACCACCACTACTACTCATTTATCTGTTGGTAGAGACAGACAGGAGACACCACCACTACTCATTTATCTGCTGTTAGAGACAGACAGGAGACACCACCACTACTCATGTATCTGTTTGTAGAGACAGAAAGGAGACACCACCACTACTCATTTATCTGCTGGTAGAGACAGACAGGAGACACCACCACTACTCATTTATCTGCTGGTTGAGACAGACAGGAGACACCACCACTACTCATTTATCTGTTGTTAGAGACAGACAGGAGACACCACCACTACTCATTTATCTGCTGTTAGAGACAGACAGGAGACACCACCACTACTCATGTATCTGTTTGTAGAGACAGAAAGGAGACACCACCACTACTCATTTATCTGCTGGTTGAGACAGACAGGAGACACCACCACCACTACTACTCATTTATCTGTTGGTAGAGACAGACAGGAGACACCACCACTACTCATTTATCTGCTGTTAGAGACAGACAGGAGACACCACCACTACTCATGTATCTGTTTGTAGAGACAGAAAGGAGACACCACCACTACTCATTTATCTGCTGGTAGAGACAGACAGGAGACACCACCACTACTCATGTATCTGTTGGTAGAGACATGCAGGAGACACCACCACCACCACCACTACTCATTTATCTGTTGGTAGAGACAGACAGGAGACACCACCACTACTCATTTATCTGCTGGTAGAGACAGCCAGTAGTTACCACCACTACTCATGTATCTGTTGGTAGAGACATGCAGGAGACACCACCACCACCACCACTACTCATTTATCTGTTGGTAGAGACAGACAGGAGACACCACTACTACTCATTTATCTGCTGGTAGAGACAGACAGGAGACACCACAACTACTCATTTGTCTGTTGGTAGAGACATGCAGGAGACACCACCACTACTCATTTATCTGCTGGTAGAGACAGACAGGAGACACCACCACCACCATCACTACTCATGTATCTGTTGGTAGAGACAGACAGGAGACACCACCACCACCACCACCACCACTCATGTATCTGTTGGTAGAGACAGACAGGAGACACCACCACCACTCATTTATCTGTTGGTAGAGACAGGCAGGAGACACCACATCTACTAATTTATCTGTTGGTAGAGACAGACAGGAGACACCACCACCACCATCACTACTCATGTATCTGTTGGTAGAGACAGACAGGAGACACCACACCTACTACTTTATCTGTTGGTAGAGACAGACAGGAGACACCACCACCACCACCACCACCACTACTCATGTATCTGTTGGTAGAGACAGACAGGAGACACCACCACCACCACCACCACCACCACTCATGTATCTGTTGGTAGAGACAGACAGGAGACACCACCACCACTCATGTATCTGTTGGTAGAGACAGACAGGAGACACCACCACCACCATCACTACTCATGTATCTGTTGGTAGAGACAGACAGGAGACACCACCACCACCACCACCACCACCACCACCACCACCACTCATGTATCTGTTGGTAGAGACAGACAGGAGACACCACCACCACCACCACCACCACCACCACCACCACTCATGTATCTGTTGGTAGAGACAGACAGGAGACACCACCACCACCACTACTCATTTATCTGCTCGTAGAGACAGACAGGAGACTCCACCACCACCACTCTCATGTATCTGTTGCTAGAGACAGACAGTAGACACCACCACCACCACTACTCGTTTATCTGCTGCTAGAGACAGACAGGAGACTCCACCACCACCACTCTCATGTATCTGTTGCTAGAGACAGACAGGAGACACCACCACCACCACTACTCGTTTATCTGCTGCTAGAGACAGACAGTAGACACCACCACCACCACCACTACTCATTTATCTGCTGGTAGAGACAGACATTAGACACCACCACTACTACTCATCTATCTGCTGGTAGAGACAGACAGGAGACACCACCACCACCACCACCACCACCACTCATGTATCTGTTGGTAGAGACAGACAGGAGACACCACCACTACTCATGTATCTGTTGGTAGAGACAGACAGGAGACACCACCACCACCACTACTCATGTATCTGTTGGTAGAGACAGACAGGAGACACCACCACCACCACTACTCATGTATCTGTTGGTAGAGACAGACAGGAGACACCACCACCACCACTACTCATGTATCTGTTGGTAGAGGCAGACAGGAGACACCACCACCACCACCACTACTCATGTATCTGTTGGTAGAGACAGACAGGAGACACCACCACCACCACCACTCATGTATCTGTTGGTAGAGACATACAGGAGACACCACCACTACTCATGTATCTGTTGGTAGAGACAGACAGTAGACACCACCACCACCACTACTCATGTATCTGCTGGCAGAGACAGACATTAGACACCACCACCACCACTATTCATGTATCTGCTGGTAGACACAGACAGGAGACACCACCACCACCACTACTCATGTATCTGCTGGCAGAGACAGACATTAGACACCACCACCACCACTACTCATGTATCTGCTGGTAGACACAGACAGGAGACACTACCACCACCACTACTCGTGTATCTGCTGGTAGAGACAGACATTAGACACCACTACTACTCATGTATCTGTTTGTAGAGACATACAGGAGACACAACCACCAGTCTATTATTCTAACAGGCCGTTACTGTCTTTATGACGTAGTATGGAGTAGGATGCCCACACACACACACACTGACCAGGCTCCAGTACTGTATACTGGATACCCACACAGACCTCTCTCTGTATCTGTCTCTCTCTATCACTCTCTGTCTCTCTCTCTATATATATATATATATATATATATATATATATATATATATGTTAACATTGCCAAAGCAAGTGGAGTAGATAATATACAAAATGAAATAAACAATAAAAATGAACTGTAAGCATTACACTCACAGAAGTCATCCCTAATGTAAAAAAAAAGCGTAACTTACCCCACTATCATTACACATACAGAAGTTCCAAAATAATAAAGACATTACAAATGTCATATTATGTATATTTACTGTTACGGTGCGTGAATGAGGACCCAAAAGCGAATTAACTTAAACAGAGCTTCTTTAATTACCAAACATAGGTAGGCTCAGACGGACCGGCAGATTCCGACAGGACAAGACAAGGTTACAGCAAACATGACGACAGTCTGGTTCAGGCATGAAACACAACAAACAAGAATCCGACAAGGACAGGAACAAAAACAGAGAGAGATATAGGGACCTAATCAGAGGGAAAAAAGGGAACAGGTGGGAAACGGGGTGAATGGGTAGTTAGGAGGAGACAAGGCACAGCTGGGGGAAAGAGGGGGAGAAAAGGTAACCTAACAACGACCAGCAGAGGGAGACAGGGTGAAGGGAAAGGACAGAGACAAGACACAACATGACAGTACATGACAGTACCCCCCCACTCACCGAGCGCCTCCTGGCGCACTCGAGGAGGAAACCTGGCGGCAACGGAGGAAATCCTCGATCAGCGCACGGTCCAGCACGTCCCGAGAGGGAACCCAACTCCTCTCCTCAGGACCGTACCCCTCCCAATCCACGAGGTACTGGTGACCACGGCCCCGAGGACGCATGTCCAAAATTCTACGGATCCTGTAGATGGGTGCGCCCTCGACAAGGATGGGGGGGGGGGGGGGGGAAGACGAGCGGGGGCGCGAAGGACGGGCTTGATGCAGGAGACATGGAAGACCGGGTGGACGCGACGAAGGTATCGCGGAAGAAGAAGTCGAACTGCGACAGGATTAATGACCCGAGAAATATGGAACGGACCAATGAACCGCGGGGTCAACTTGCGAGAAGCCGTCTTAAGGGGAAGGTTCTGAGTGGAGAGCCAAACTCTCTGACCCGCGACAATATCTAGGACTCTTAGTTCTACGCTTATTAGCAGCCCTCACAGTCTGCGTCCTATAACGGCAAAGTGCAGACCTGACCCTCTTCCAGGTGCGCTCGCAACGTTGGACAAAAGCCTGAGCGGAGGGGACGCTGGACTCGGCGAACTGAGATGAGAACAGCGGAGGCTGGTACCCGAGGCTACTCTGAAAAGGAGATAGCCCGGTCGCAGACGAAGGAAGCGAGTTGTGGGCGTATTCTGCCCAGGGGAGCTGTTCTGACCAAGACGCAGGGTTACGAAAAGAAAGACTGCGTAAGATGCGACCAATAGTCTGATTGGCCCGTTCTGCTTGACCGTTAGACTGGGGGTGAAAGCCGGAAGAGAGACTGACGGAAGCCCCAATCAAACGGCAAAACTCCCTCCAAAATTGAGACGTGAATTGCGGACCTCTGTCCGAAACGACGTCTGACGGAAGGCCATGAATTCTGAAAACATTCTCGATGATGATTTGTGCCGTCTCTTTAGCAGAAGGAAGCTTAGCAAGGGGAATGAAATGAGCCGCCTTAGAGAACCTATCGACAACCGTAAGAATAACAGTCTTCCCCGCTGACGAAGGCAGTCCGGTGACAAAATCTAAGGCGATGTGAGACCACGGTCGAGAGGGAATAGGAAGCGGCCTGAGACGGCCGGCAGGAGGAGAGTTACCGGACTTAGTCTGCGCGCAGACCGAACAAGCAGCCACGAAACGACGCGTGTCATGCTCCCGGGTGGGCCACCAAAAACGCTGGCGAATGGAAGCAAGCGTACCCCGAACGCCAGGGTGGCCGGCTAACTTGGCAGAGTGAGCCCACTGAAGAACGGCCAGACGAGTAGGAACGGGAACGAAAAGAAGGTTCCTAGGACAAGCGCGCGGCGACGGAGTGTGAGTGAGCGCTTGTTTTACCTGCCTCTCAATTCCCCAGACAGTCAACCCGACAACACGCCCCTCAGGGAGAATCCCCTCGGGGTCAGTGGAGGCTACTGAAGAACTGAAGAGACGAGACAAAGCATCAGGCTTGGTGTTCTTAGAGCCCGGACGATAAGAAATCACGAACTCGAAACGAGCGAAAAACAGCGCCCAACGCGCCTGACGCGCATTAAGTCGTTTGGCAGAACGGATGTACTCAAGGTTCCTATGGTCAGTCCAAACGACAAAAGGAACGGTCGCCCCCTCCAACCACTGTCGCCATTCGCCTAGGGCTAACCGGATGGCGAGCAGTTCGCGGTTACCCACATCATAGTTACGTTCCGACGGCGACAGGCGATGAGAAAAATACGCGCATGGGTGGACCTTGTCGTCAGAGAGGGAGCGCTGAGAAAGAATGGCTCCCACGCCCACCTCTGACGCGTCAACCTCGACAACGAACTGTCTAGAGACGTCAGGTGTAACAAGGATAGGAGCGGATGTAAAACGATTCTTGAGGAGATCAAAAGCTCCCTGGGCGGAAACGGACCACTTAAAGCACGTCTTGACAGAAGTAAGGGCTGTGAGAGGAGCTGCCACCTGACCGAAATTACGGATGAAACGACGATAGAAGTTCGCGAAGCCGAGAAAGCGCTGCAGCTCGACGCGTGACTTAGGGACGGGCCAATCAATGACAGCTTGGACCTTAGCGGGATCCATCTTAATGCCTTCAGCGGAAATAACAGAACCGAGAAATGTGACGGAGGAGGCATGAAAAGTGCACTTCTCAGCCTTCACAAAAAGACAATTCTCTAAAAGGCGCTGGAGGACACGTCGAACGTGCTGAACATGAATCTGGAGTGACGGTGAAAAAATCAGGATATCGTCAAGGTAAACGAAAACAAAGATGTTCAGCATGTCTCTCAGGACATCATTGACTAATGCCTGAAAGACAGCTGGAGCGTTAGCGAGGCCGAAAGGAAGAACCCGGTATTCAAAGTGCCCTAACGGAGTGTTAAACGCCGTCTTCCACTCGTCCCCCTCCCTGATGCGCACGAGATGGTAAGCGTTACGAAGGTCCAACTTAGTAAAAAACCTGGCTCCCTGCAGGATCTCGAAGGCTGAAGACATAAGAGGAAGCGGATAACGATTCTTCACTGTTATGTCATTCAGCCCTCGATAATCTATGCAGGGGCGCAGAGACCCGTCCTTCTTCTTGACAAAAAAAAACCCCGCTCCGGCGGGAGAGGAGGAGGGGACTATGGTACCGGCGTCAAGAGCTACAGACAAATAATCTTCGAGAGCCTTACGTTCGGGAGCCGACAGAGAGTATAGTCTACCCCGGGGGGGGGTGGTTCCCGGAAGGAGATCAATACTACAATCATACGACCGGTGTGGAGGAAGAGAGGTGGCCCTGGACCGACTGAACACCGTGCGCAGATCGTGATATTCCTCCGGCACCCCTGTCAAATCACCAGGCTCCTCCTGTGAAGAAGAGACAGAGGAAACAGGAGGGATAGCAGACATTAAACATTTCACATGACAAGAGACGTTCCAGGAGAGGATAGAATTACTAGACCAATTAATGGAAGGATTATGACAAACTAGCCAGGGATGGCCCAAAACAACAGGTGTAAAAGGTGAACGAAAAATTAAAAAAGAAATGGTTTCACTATGATTACCAGAAACAGTGAGGGTTAAAGGTAGCGTCTCACGCTGAATCCTGGGGAGAGGACTACCATCCAGGGCGAACAAGGCCGTGGGCTCCTTTAACTGTCTGAGAGGAATGTCATGTTCCCGAGCCCAGGTCTCGTCCATAAAACAGCCCTCCGCCCCAGAGTCTATTAAGGCACTGCAGGAAGCTGACGAACCGGTCCAGCGTAGATGGACCGACAAGGTAGTGCAGGATCTTGAAGGAGAGACAGGAGTAGTAGCGCTCACCAGTAGCCCTCCGCTTACTGACGAGCTCTGGCCTTTTACTGGACATGAAGTGACAAAATGACCAGCGGAACCGCAATAGAGACAGAGGCGGTTGGTGATTCTCCGTTCCCTCTCCTTAGTCGAGATGCGGATACCTCCCAGCTGCATGGGCTCAGCACCCGAGCCGGCAGAGGAAGATGGTAGTGATGCGGAGAGGGGGGCGACGGAGAGCGCGAGCTCCTTTCCACGAGCTCGGTGACGAAGATCAACCCGTCGCTCAATGCGAATAGCGAGTTCAATCAAGGAATCCACGCTGGAAGGAACCTCCCGGGAGAGAATCTCATCCTTTACCTCTGCGCGGAGACCCTCCAGAAGACGAGCGAGCAAGGCCGGCTCGTTCCAGCCACTGGAGACAGCAAGAGTGCGAAACTCGATAGAGTAGTCTGTTATGGATCGATTGCCTTGACATAGGGAAGACAGGGCTCTGGAAGCCTCCTCCCCAAAAACAGATCGATCAAAAACCCGTATCATCTCCTCCTTAAAGTCCTGATACTGGTTAGTACACTCAGCCCTTGCCTCCCAGATTGCCGTGCCCCACTCACGAGCCCGTCCAATAAGGAGAGATATGACGTAGGCGACACGAGCAGTGCTCCTGGAGTAAGTGTTGGGCTGGAGAGAAAACACAATATCACACTGGGTGAGGAATGAGCGGCATTCAGTGGGCTCCCCAGAGTAACACGGCGGGTTATTGATTCTGGGCTCCGGAGATTCGAAAGCCCTGGAAGTGGCCGGTGGATCGAGGCGGAGATGGTGAACCTGTTCTGTGAGGTTGGAGACTTGGGTGGCCAGGGTCTCAACGGCATGTCGAGCAGCAGACACTTCCTGCTCGTGTCTGCCTAGCATCGCTCCCTGGATCCCGACGGCTGAGTGGAGAGGATCCGAAGTCGCTGGGTCCATTCTTGGTCGGATTCTTCTGTTACGGTGCGTGAATGAGGACCCAAAAGCGAATTAACTTAAACAGAGCTTCTTTAATTACCAAACATAGGTAGGCTCAGACGGACCGGCAGATTCCGACAGGACAAGACAAGGTTACAGCAAACATGACGACAGTCTGGTTCAGGCATGAAACACAACAAACAAGAATCCGACAAGGACAGGAACAAAAACAGAGAGAGATATAGGGACCTAATCAGAGGGAAAAAAGGGAACAGGTGGGAAACGGGGTGAATGGGTAGTTAGGAGGAGACAAGGCACAGCTGGGGGAAAGAGGGGGAGAAAAGGTAACCTAACAACGACCAGCAGAGGGAGACAGGGTGAAGGGAAAGGACAGAGACAAGACACAACATGACAGTACATGACATTTACAGTATTTTAACAATGTCCTAATGGTTAAAGTACAAAAGGGAAAATAAATAAACATAAATATGGGTTGTATTTACAATGGTTGATCTTGTCTTCTGGCATCAGGTCACAAATCTTGCTGCTGTGATGGCACACTGTGGTATTTCACCCAGTAGATATGGGAGTTTATCAAAGTTGGATTCGTTTTCAAATTCTTTGTGGATCTGTGTAATCTGAGGGAAATATTTGTCATTAATATGGTCATACATTGGGCAGGAGGTTAGGAAGTGCATCTCAGTTTCCACCTCATTTTGTGGGCAGTGAGCACATAGCCTGTCTTCTCTTGAGAGCCATGTCTGACTACGGCGGCCTTTCTCAATAGCAAGGCTATGCTCACTGAGTCTGTACATAGTCAAAGATTTCCTTAAGTTTGGATCAGTCACAGTGGTCAGGTATTCTGCCACTGTGTACTCTCTGTTTAAGGCCAAATAGCATTCCAGTTTTCTCTGTTTTTTGTTAATTCTTTCCAATGTGTCAAGTAATTATCTTTTAGTTTTCTCATGATTTGGTTGGGTCTAATTGTGCTGCTGTCCTGGGGCTCTGTAGGGTGTGTTTGTGTTTGTGAACAGAGCCCCAGGACCAGCTTGCTTAGGGGACTCTTCTCCAGGTTCATCTCTCTGTAGGTGATGGCTTTGTTATGGAAGGTTTGGGAATCACTTCCTTTTAGGTGGTTGTAGAATTTAACGGTTCTTTTCTGGATTTTGATAACTAGTGGGTATCGGCCTAATTCTGCTCTGCATGCATTATTTGGTGTTCTACGTTGTACACAGAGGATATTTTTGCAGAATTCTGCACGCAGAGTCTCAATTTGGTCTTTGTCTCATTTTGTGAATTCTTGGTTGGTGAGCGGACCCCCGAACTCACAACCATAAAGGGAAATGGGTTCTATAACTGATTCAAGTATTTTTAGCCAGATCCTAATTGGTATGTTGATTTTTATGTTCCTTTTGATGAATAGAAGGCCCTCTGTCTCTCTCTGTCTCTCTCTCTGTCCCTCTCTCTCTCTCCCTCTGTCTCTCTCTGTCTCTCTGTCAATTCAATTCAAATCAATTCAATTCAATTCAAGGGCTTTATTGGCATGGGAAACATGTGTTAACATTGCCAAAGCAAGTGAGGTAGATAATATATAAAGTTAATATATAAAAGTGAAATAAACAATAAAAATTAACATTAAACATCACACATACAGAAGTTTCAAAACAATAAAGACATTACAAATGTCATATTATATATATACAGTGTCTCTCTCTCTCTCTCTCTCTCCCTCTCTCTCTCTCTCTCCCTCTCTCTCTGTCTCTCTCTCTCTCTCCCTCTCTCTCTCTTTCTCTCTGTCTCTCTCTCTCTCTCTCTCTCTCTCTCTCTCTCTCTATCTTTCTCTCTCTCTCTCCCTCTCTCTCTGTCTCTCTCTCTCTCTGTCTCTCTCTCTCTGTCTCTCTCTGTCTCTCTCGGTCTCTCTCTCTCCCTCTCTCTCTCTTTCTCTCTGTCTCTCTCTGTCTCTGTCTCTCTGTCTCTCTCTCTGTCTCTCTCTCTCTCTCTCTCTCTCAGCTGTATCCGGGCGGGGTGACTGCTCTGCTCTGCTCTACTTTCTCTCCCGCTGTGTGACACGTCATACATCTTCTATAGCTCGAGCCTCTACTACTCAACCACGTGGATGAGAATATTATCATGTTGTAAAAGAGAATGTGTTCTCAATGGCGTAACTAGAAAAATAAACTTTTAAAATATAATATAACAGTTATTATTTCTCCCTCTGTCTCTCTCAAGAGAATACTATGTCGTGTCTTTACTATCATTAAATTGAAGACTTCGTTTTTATCAAAGATTCTCTGTAATTAGTATTACGCTGATTAAACAGATGAATCATGTAACTGTAATTAACTAGGAAGTCGGGGCACCAAGGAAAATATTCAGATTACAAAGTTATAATTTCCTAATATAACTTTTCAGATATTTTTATATCTGATCAAATAGTCTTCTGATGAATGAATTATTTATTTTACCTCACGTTAGTCTCATTCCAAACGTCGTAAATGGTTGGTTATCTGCACAATGGCCATGTTACCTACATGCACCTAAATGACCATGTTACCTACATGCACCTAAATGACCATGTTACCTACATGTACCTAAATGACCATGTTACCTACATGCACCTAAATGACCATGTTACCTAAATGACCATGTTACCTACATGCACCTAAATGACCATGTTACCTACATGCACCTAAATGACCATGTTACCTACATGCACCTAAATGACCATGTTACCTACATGCACCTAAATGACCATGTTACCTACATGCACCTAAATGACCATGTTACCTACATGTACCTAAATGACCATGTTACCTACATGTATCTAAATGACCATGTTACCTACATGTATCTAAATGACCATGTTACCTACATGCACCTAAATGACCATGTTACCTACATGTATCTAAATGACCATGTTACCTACATGCACCTAAATGACCATGTTACCTACATGCACCTAAATGACCATGTTACCTACATGTATCTAAATGACCATGTTACCTACATGTATCTAAGAACCATGTTACCTACATGTATCTAAGAACCATGTTACCTACATGTATCTAAGAACCATGTTACCTACATGTACCTAAATGACCATGTTACCTACATGTATCTAAGAACCATGTTACCTACATGTACCTAAATGACCATGTTACCTACATGTATCTAAGAACCATGTTACCTACATGTACCTAAATGACCATGTTACCTACATGTATCTAAGAACCATGTTACCTACATGTACCTAAATGACCATGTTACCTACATGTATCTAAATGACCATGTTACCTACATGTATCTAAGAATCATGTTACCTACATGTATCTAAGAACCATGTTACCTACATGTATCTAAGAACCATGTTACCTACATGTATCCAAATGACCATGTTACCTACATGTACCTAAATGACCATGTTACCTACATGTATCTAAATGACCATGTTACCTACATGCACCTAAATGACCATGTTACCTACATGCACCTAAATGACCATGTTACCTACATGTATCTAAATGACCATGTTACCTACATGTATCTAAGAACCATGTTACCTACATGTACCTAAATGACCATGTTACCTACATGTATCTAAGAACCATGTTATCTACATGTACCTAAATGACCATGTTACCTACATGTATCTAAGAACCATGTTACCTACATGCACCTAAATGACCATGTTACCTACATGTACCTAAATGACCATCTTACCTACATGTATCTAAGAACCATGTTACCTACATGCACCTAAATGACCATGTTACCTACATGTACCTAAATGACCATCTTACCTACATGTATCTAAGAACCATGTTACCTACATGCACCTAAATGACCATGTTACCTACATGTACCTAAATGACCATGTTACCTACATGTATCTAAGAACCATGTTACCTACATGCACCTAAATGACCATGTTACCTAAATGACCATGTTACCTACATGCACCTAAATGATCATGTTACCTACATGTATCTAAATGCCCATGTTACCTACATGCACCTAAATGACCATGTTACCTACATGTACCTAAATGAACATGTTAACTACATGTACCTAAATGGCCATGTTACCTTAATGACCATGTTACCTACATGTACCTAAATGACCATGTTACCTACATGTATCTAAGAACCATGTTACCTAAATGACCATGTTACCTACATGTATCTAAGAACCATGTTACCTACATGTACCTAAATGACCATGTTACCGACATGTATCTAAGAACCATGTTACCTACATGTACCTAAATGACCATGTTACCTACATGTA